>NC_142651.1:86467500-86623437 GCF_055504915.1 Nelumbo nucifera
GTCCCCTGGTATGTCCCCACCTTGTGTGGCAGATATTTCTTTATGTGTGGCAGTATTTCTTTATGTCTCTATAAAGTGAGACCCCACACTATTACTCTTCGTTAACTCATATGTAACATCAAGGTTTTAAAAATCAATCCGGAAACGGAATCGTTCTAGCTATTGGTTTTCGGGTCAGCGGTTCAACCGTTCAGGTTAAATAGTTCGGACGGTTTGCATATTAGGGAAAATGTTTATATGAGATTTGTCCTAATATGCAAACCTCATATAGAAAAAAAAAGATATCGGCTGAGAAAGCTAGAAAGCAGAAGGAGAAAGGAGAACTGTTGCCGGTTGAGAAAGAAAAAAAGAAAGAAGAAGAAGGAAGGAGAGAAGGAGAGAAGAAGAAGGAAGAGGAGGAGGATGATTGGATGCTCACTAGCAACGAAAGCGGCGACGATGACGGCGAGGTGGCGGCAAAACATGCAGATCTGAGATCTGAGTTCTCGGATCTCAGATCTGAGATTGATTTCTCTAAAACACCTGTAGAAGTCTTCTTCTTCTTCTCTTTGTGCTAGATCCCATATCTGAGTTCGTGTCTCAGATTGGATCTCATATCTGAGTTCTCTCTGCAACTTTATATTGCGAACCGTTGGCCGGGTCAAACGAGTCAACAGTTCGATTGCCCGGGTCAGCGATTTTTGGATGAAGTCTACGGGTTTTGACTCAATAATGGGTTAGGGGTGGAACGGAACCGGTTGTCTAGACGGTTTTTGGGCTAAACGGTCCGACCGTCTGGGTCAACGATGGTTCAAAAACATTGTGTAAGACAAAAGGGGGACCCTTCCAATTTTTATGTAGTTGTTTTCTATAGTGCCTTTTACATAAAACATAGTTCGGTGAATACTTTTTCACCTTAGTTAATCCAGTCTCTTATTAAGGCCCCACTCGCTTTTCCATAAGTTATTTATCCAAGTAAATGCAATTATTTGAGTAAGTTTTTCCTGGGAAACACTTACTCGAGTAAGTGCATTTACCCATGTTCTTTTTTATTTCCCAGGTAAATAAGGCAATGACCATTTTATCCATAGAAATCCATTATTAAAATGGGCATTTTTGTCTCATTCAAGTATTGATAACTTTCTCCTATATGGGAAAGTTATTTACCCACCTATAAGATGGGTATCACTCCCTAGTCCCCACATAAAGCTGAAAAAAGAATATGGGATTCTTGGTTAATGGGAACCAAAATCCCATTGACCAACTTTCCCCCCTCTCCAAATCCAAAAGAAAACCCCCCCCTAAGTGTCAAGTCACTAGTGCTTAGTTTCCAACTTACACCATATTAGAGTTAGGAAACCAATATATTGTATTTAAAAAGTGGCCTAACCCTAATCCAACTTCTATGTATTTAAAATGGTCCTTTTCTTGAAGGTACAAAGATAAAGTGAAAGGTCATTAGGTGAACTTTTGTTGTTGCCCAAAACATATGGATTGTAGAACCTATATTATGTGTGTCAATATATAAACAAGCAACAATATCTAATTAAGTTGTTGTACTCACTTCTAGATATGGCATTAAACAGAGTGGGATGGTAGAACATGATTCATGTTAGCCAACCCATATGGCATTGAACAAATTCTGGTTCACTTTGGCTTATGTTTACATTGCCTCAGGTTTTATTTGACTTCATATGTCTTGCTAACAAATTAAACTATGAAGTAAAACCTATAACAAGAGTAAATCAAAATATGCACTACACTTACTTCTACTCCCATACTTCTACACTAACACAAATGAAATTACAATGCAAACAAAGGAGACCATATAGTTGGGACAAGGCTTAGTTGAGTGTTTTAGTTGCTTTTGTATATATTGCTTTATGTATTTATTAGAATAAACAAATACATTAATATTTTGGATTGATATTAGCAGAACTATAGTTTACAGAGCCAAGAGGAAGGCAATTATTAGCAGAACTATAAGTTTGCCTAATTATTTTCATATACTATTGAATTCAAATCCAAGAAATATTGTAAAAATTCTCTTCAAGGATGGGACTCCTCAACATTTTGAAAGGTTATTTGTGTATTTCAATGCCATGAAGATTGGCTTCATAGAGGGTTGTAGCCCTTTTATAGGGCTTGATGGCTGCCATTTGAAGCAACCTAACTTTTGGTGCATACTATCTATTGTTGCATTAGATGGGAATAATTGTATATTTCCAATTGTGTTTGCTATGGTGGAGTCAGAGGTAAGAGATTCTTGGACTTGGTTTCTTCTTTGTTATTTGAAGCAATTGGAAACCCAAATGAGCTTGGGTGGACTTTTATTTCTAATAGATAGTGATGGTGCATAATCCGGTCACTCCTAGCTGGCACTTGCGTGGCTCCCGAAGGGTACCTGAGATGAAGAAGAAGAAGAATCCCCGGGGGCTTGCCCAGCGGGAATACTCCGACGCTTAAGTTAGTATTCCGTGGAAGAAGCAAGGAGAAGGTGAAGGCTAAGACTGCAGATAGCGCGAGTGATAGAACATACCTCGTTCTTTGAGAATAGGCTCCTTATAATAGAATTCCGTTGCGTCAGGCCCACTGGCCTCTGACAGGGCAGGTATAACCGCCACTGTCAGCCTGCCGCAGCCGTTACAGACAGGGTTGAGGTGGCACGCGCGGGGCCGTCATTGCAGGGTACGTGCCTGTCAGGTGTAAGGCACCTTCTAAAGGTGGCAGGCACGACACTGTCTGACGAGGGACATGGTTGCTGTCCCCAGATTTGTCGGGTACGGTGGTCGGGCAGGAGATCTTCCTGCGATATGCCGAACTACTCTTTCACGAGTTACCTTGTGCCAGGCTATCCCGTAAGCGGCGAGCTGCCTGTGGCAAGCTATGCTGAGTTGTCTGACCCGAGGTGTCTTCACCTCGGGGCATCTAGAGGCGGGTCGGTGTGTTCCTCCTATCTAGGAGTGGCCTGAGATCCACTGGTGGGGCTCGGATATTAGGAGAGGTCAGGGGGCCCCGAGCTCAGAGGCAGCTCGGGGTGCCTTAGCCCCGGGGAGGAGGCGCGGGCTAGGTGGCTCCCGGCGAGTAGTCTATCCCGTTGAGTTGCCGGACTGAGCTCGGTGTGACTTTCCCATCGAGTTGCGGCTGTGCCTGCTGTGCTGTCATGCTGAGTCATCGCTTGAGCAAGGTCACGCCCACGTGTACCCGTGCTACGAGGTCAGGCCAAATCAACCTCCATCAATTGCCCCCCACTCCCTACGCTGGCGGCGTTGACCCAACGCGGGGAGTTCATGTTGCGCCGGGTGGATTTGGCTTCGGCACTCATGCCGCTTCGTCACGCGTTTCGCCCAACTGGACTGGTCTAGTTCCCGACTCAGTGAAAAGGAACCCGGGTTGCATTTAGCTTACGCGTGGACGTCACGCGGTTTGGACTTCATGGACGCAAAAAAATGCGCTAAACTGATTTCACCTCGAGGAACCCGAAGCCGGTTTTTCTGAGAGCCGTTGGATCATCTTCATCTTGACTGTTAATGCTCGGGCGCAGCAGCTATAAATAGTGGGGGACCCTTGGCTATCTCTTCGCCACAAAGCCTCCAGCGTCAGTGTTAAGCTCGCGTCTGAGGTTCCCAGCTCGGGTCTTCTAGCTCGGTTTGTTCCTCTAGTCAGTTCGCGTTTCCTGTGGTGAGTCCCTGAGCTTCTCTTTCTTTTCTGAGTACTCTTTCCTTTTTGCCTTGCAATGTCGTCTAGCGTAGATAGTCTCATCGATGAGCCCGAGGTGGGTACCTTGGCTCAGGGTAGCTCCTTTGCCGCCCAGCCGTCCGATGTACGTGCGGCTTCGGGTCATCTGGCATCCACCTCTCACTGAGGTCAGGTGCCAGATCAGTTTGACCCTTCCACCATGACTCCAGAGAGGCTCCAGGATCTCATACAGAGGTTCAACCTCCCTAGGCAATATTCATACAGTCTTCCTACTAGAAACTTCCCATGGGAGCACGGTCCTGACGAGATCGTGGTCTTCAGGGAGAAATTGATAGCTGGACTCCGACTTCCTCTTCACCCCCTTTGTTGAGGTGCTGGTGCACTTTGACATCACTTTGGACCAACTTCACCCGAACTCCATACGGAATGTGGTGGGGACCATTTCTCTTTGCTTTGATCGTTCTCTCTCCATTGACCTAGACGTCCTCAGTACTGTCTTGGCCATAAAGAAGAGTGCTTCGGGCACTCTCCCCGGGCACAGATGGGCTTATTACCCGTCTCCCCGCCCGGGTTTTAAACTCATGCACAAGCTCCTGAGTAAAGTCCTAGCCTGGAAGCGAGACTACTTCGTAGTTCGGAGCAGCACGGGGTGGCCCTTCCCTACTGACTGAAGGGTGGCCGTTCAAGACCCCAGTGTCATCCTTGATGGGAAGACCAAGAAGGTACTCCAGTCACTGGCTCAGCTCAGGTTAAATTATAAAGACTTCACAGCCGAGGAGAAGCTCATCCAGGCCGGCTTGAGCTCGGGTAGGTTTTCCTTCACTTCAGCTTTTTGTCCACATATTTACTTTGGGATTACTAACGCTGAGCTTCATTGCAGGTCCCATGGAGGCGGAGAAGATTGACGGCTAGAGGCTATTTCGCCAAATGAAGAGAAAGAAGCATGTGGCCAAGAAGGCGCGTGTTGAGTCTCCACAGGCCTCTACCGAGGCTCAGCCTTCACAAGCTCCAGTTCCGGAGCCCGAGCTCCCTGGCGTTCAGCCCGTCATCGATCTGGAGGAGGACATGGTGCCTCCGGTACCCGCGACAGTGGCAGAACCCGCCACTGAACCTGCCGAGACAGTTGCCAGAGGTGCTATAGAAGCCGCTCCTGAGGCACACCCTACGGGGGCTACAGCCGGGGCCTGCCCTGTTGGTGCTGCCGCCGAAGCCTCCGAGGAGTCTGCCCATGCGGCAGAGATGACGGCGTCTAGCTCGGAGAGCCAGGGGGGTGAAAGCATTCTGAACCCCCGGTGTAGTCTCCAGAAGAGCAAGGAGGCCGCGTACCCAGAGGAGGTCACGGAATGGGCTGATCTCACTCCTGGTCAGCTCGGTGCCTGGGCTGCTTCTCATACCATGGTGGTTAGTTCCTTGTGAAAGACTCTACTTTTTCTTTCTCTTTTTTTTTTGACTGGTCTCCTTCTTGTAGTTGAACTCAGCCATTCGTGCCGTGACCTTTCAATCTGATCAGCACCTGAGACGGGCCTTGGAAGTTGAGAAGTCATCACGCGTAGCCCATACCGAGCTGAGGGCAACTCATGGTCAGATCCACCGCCTGCAGAGTGATGCCTCAGCTTAGAAGAGCTTTATTGAAGTGCTATTGGCGGAGAAGGGCGAGCTGGCCCGAGGCAAGGATAGACTGAGGGCCAAAGTGAACGGGTTTAAGGTCGGCCATGAAGCTTTGAGGCTTGAAGTCGATAGTCTCAAGGTAGATCAGGACAATCTCAAGGCAGACCGGGATGGTCTCGAGGCAGACTGGGACTCCCTGAAGCTCGAGGTGCAGGGCCTCAAGGAAGCAAAAGGGAAACTAGAGCACGAGGTGGAGTACCTCCGAGCTGACCTCAAAGAGAAGACAGAAATCTTTGAGGACACCCTCCAGGAGACCAAGGTGCAGGCTGTTATTGATTACGTTCAGTCATCAAAGTTTGACGACATGATGACCAAAGCCTACCGCAAGGGCTTCAAGCTCAGCCGGTGGTTGATTAGGCACCTTTACCCCGATCTGGACACAAGCGCTATCACCACTTCCCGGATCACCGATGACATAGTGCGTCAGTCGGCGGATGATCTGGACTCTGAGGACGAAGGCACCGACAATAAAGCAGAGGCTGCTGGCCCAGTTACTACCCCCGAAGAGGTCCCTGGCAAAGACAACGAGCCTCCAAAATAGCTCAGTCCTTGTATTTGCAAGCTTAATCTTCTCTTTTTCTTTTTCTTGTAACAAAACCTTTTGTAATGAAATTTTCATAATAAAAAATTCACTTTGATAAACACTTGTGTAATTTCCTTCACTTGCTGAAGTGGTTATTTTATACTGAACTGTTAGGCTATCAGGCTAATTACCCGAAGTGAGGGTTCCTCCACTGTCATGACCCTGAACCATATTCCAAGACTTAGTAGGGGTAGCCTTACGTACACCGAGGTGAGTAACATAGTAGGGTACATGCCCAACCTGTCTGCACCCGGGTTAGGTTGATATCAGTTGTCCTTAATGGGTTCAGCTTGACGCATGCCGGGGTGGGCTATACATCACAAGGTTCGTGCCCGAACCGCCTGCACCTTAGGAATTACAAGTACTTAGCCTATGCCGACGAGGCGACTAGGCTTTATATGGTGCCGAGGTCTTTCATTAGCTCGGCGTCTTAGCCCTTAGGCTGGAAGAGCGACTTATAGTCTGTTCTCCTGGAGTCCGCTTGTGCCAAAGAGGCAACAAGGTCTTATAGTGCTGAGACCATGTTAGCTCAGCATTTTGGTCCTTAGGCTCGGGGAGTGGCTCGTGGCCTACTCAGTTGTTACAGATAGTATTGTCTTAAGATGACAATATTCCATGCCCGAGGTACTTGTTTCCCTTCGAGGGTCTCGAGCTCATATGTTCCTTCCCCGAGCACTCATTTCACTCGATAAGGTCCTTTCCCAGTTGGACCCGAGCTTGCCAGCGCCGGGCTCAGGTACCATAACTTTACGCAGGACCAGGTCGCTGATGCAGAGGTTCTGCTTCTTGACCCTGGCGTTATAGTACCGGGCTACTCTCTGCTGGTAAGTTGCAGTCCTAATGTACACAAGGTCCCTTACTTCGTCGAGGAGATCGAGGTTGGTACGTAGCTCGTCCTCATTCGTCTTATCATTGAATGCATCCAATCGCAGCGTAGGTACTTCAATTTCTGCCGAGATAACTGCCTCGGTGCCGTAGGTGAGGTTGAAGGGGGTCTCTCCTGTGGCGGTTTTCTCTGTGGTTCGATAAGCCCATAGAACACTAGGTAGCTCATTTGCCCACAATCCTTTAGCTCGGTCCAAACGTGCCTTCAGTCCGCGGAGGATGGCTCTGTTTGTGACTTCTGCTTGACCGTTTGCTTGAGGGTGTGCGACTGAAGTAAAATTCTGTCGGATTCCCATGTCTTGACACCAGTTCTGGAATTTGATGTCCTTGAACTGTTTTCCGTTGTCAGAAATCAGTACCCAAGGTAATCCGAAGCGTCACACGATGTTCTTCCAAAAGAAGTTTTGGATGTTCCGGGCTGTGATCGTTACAAGAGGTTCGGCTTCTACCAACTTGGTGAAGTAATCCACTGCTATTACTAAAAATTTCCTTTGGCCTGCTGTTGGCGGGAATGGTCCAAGTATGTCACTGCCCCATTGTGCGAAAGGCCACGGGCTGGTGAGATACTTGAGGTCGGCAGCAGGTTGGTGGTGAATATTGGCATGTTTTTGGCATTTGTCACATTTTCTAACGAGCTCATTAGCATTTGCCTTCATTGTTGGCCAATAATACCCCTGTTGAAGTGCCTTTTGGGCGAGGGCCCTGCCCCCCAAGTGTCCGCCGCACATACCCTCATGAGTGTCACGGAGTACGAGCTCGACTTCGGTAGGTCGCAAGCAACGCAGGTAGGGGAGCGTGTAGGACCTACGGTATAGCCGTTCGTCTATCATGATGTATTTGGCTGCCTGGCGCTGCACCCTTCTGGCTGCTTTGCGATCTGCAAGGAGGGTCCCATGTAGCAAGAAGCTCGCGAGTGGGTCAATCCAGCTCGGCTCTGCTTGAACGACGGGAGCAACCTCGTCTGCCCCCTGAGAATGCTAGGCCGAGGCAGGTCCTCTATGTACACGGTTATCATGGTGATGTCGCTGGTGCTGGCTAATCTGGACAGGGTGTCGGCCTCAGCGTTCTCTGACCTCGGGATTTGTCTGATGAAGTGTGACTGGAAGTTGAGCAGGGCCTCTCTGACTTTAGCTAAGTAGGCGACCATGGTTGGCTCGCGAGCTTCGTACTCGCCAGTGACCTGGTTGACCACGAGCTGGGAGTCACTGTAGATAACGACGTGCTTGGCCTTTACTTCTTTGGCCAAAGCTAGTCCAACTATCAACGCCTCGTATTCTGCTTCATTGTTAAATGCCACGAACTCGAAGCGTAGCGCGTACTCCAATTTCGTGCCACTTGGGCCGTGCAGAACTATTCCGGCTCCGCTGCCCTGTTGGTTTAAGGAGCCATCTACGTGAAGGATCCAGGGCTCCTCATCCCAGTTCGCGCTTGGCCTAACTAGGAGAGATGCCACACTGGCTGCTACCTCACGGGGCTCAGACTCAACCGGCCAGAGAGCTTTCGGCTCACCTGGACTGGGGATCTCGTGCTCAACCTGCCTAGGGAATTTGAAGTTGAATGTGCACTCGACGATGAAATCTGCTAAGGCTTGGGCCTTGATAGCAGTTCACGGCTTGTACTGGAGGTCGTACTCGCTGAGCTCGATGGCCCACTTCGTCAACTGACCAGAGACCTCGGGCTTAAGTAAGACTTGTCTCAGAGGTTTGTCGGTGAGGACGATAACAGTATGATCTTGGAAGTACGGGTGGAGCTTCCGAGCTGCAATTACTAGTGCGTATGCTAGCTTTTCTATCTCCGGGTATCTCGCCTCTGCTCCCTGCAATACTTTACTAGCATAATAGATGGGTTGTTAGACCCGATCTACTTCCTTTATTAGTACCGAACTGACCACTTCGTCACTCGCCGAGAGGTACAGTTCTAAAACATTGCCTTTCTTGGGCCGGGTTAAGATCAGCACACTAGCAAGATATTTCTTAAGCTCATCAAACGCGAGCTGGTAGTATTAGGTCCATTCGAACCCTTTGCTCTTAATTGCCTTAAAGAACGGCAGACAGCGGTCCGTCGACTTTGACATGAAGCGGCTCAGGGTGGCTATGCGACCATTCAACCTCTGAACCTCCTTCAACTTCCAGGGTGGTCTCATATTGCGCCGGTTAATGATGTACCCTAGGAATTTACCCGAGGTAACACCGAAGACACACTTGTTTGGATTCAACTTTATATTAAACTTACGCAGAATTTCAAAAATAGAATGCAAATCTTGAATCAATTCATTAGAAAATTGGGTTTTGACGACCATGTCGTCTACATAACATTGTACTTTTCTGCCAATTAATGGCTCAAACAATTTATTTACAAGCCTTTGAAAGGTTGCCCCTACATTTTTTAACCCAAAGGGCATAACCTTGTAACAGTATAGATCGAACTCTGTGATGAAGGTGGTCTTTTCTTCGTCCGCCGGGTCCATCTTGATTTGGTAATAGCCCGAATAGGCATATAAGAAACTCAGCAACTCATGCCCTGAGGTCGCGTCCACCAAGCGATCGATTTTGGGGAGCAGGAAGTAATCTTTCGGGCAGGCTCGGTTTAGGTTGGTGTAGTCAATGCACATGCGCCACTTGCCGTTAGACTTCTTTACCAGAACGGGGTTGACTACCCAACTCGGGTAATGGACTTCTATTATGAAGTCAGCTGCAAGGAGCTTCACGACCTCCTCATCAACCGCTTTCCACCGCTCTGGGGCTAGATTGCGTTTCTTCTGTGTAACGGGCCTAACTACAGGATCAGTATTGAGCTTGTGAGTTATAAGGTTAGGGTCTATACCGGACATCTCTGCCGCAGACCATGCAAAAATATCTAAGTTTTGAAGTAAGAAACTTACCAGTTCGGATCGTAGAGGTTCCTGGACGGAAGCACCAATCTGAAGCGTCCGAGCTGGGTCTACTGCTGAAGTCAGAACTGCGACTGTTTCTTCCGTGGGTGCAGCTCGTTCTTTGCCTTGCTCCGTAGGCCGCTCCAGTTCGAGGTCATCGGCCAGCTTGGTCTTTCCCTTTAGGGCGGCGACATAGCAGTTATGGGACTCGAGTTGGTCGCCCCGCGCTACCCCTACACCGAAGTCTGTAGGAAACTTCATTGCCAAATGATAAGTGGAGACCACCGCCCGTAGGATGTGGGTGATCGGCCGACCTTTTATGGCGTTGTATGGGGAGGGGGTTGCGACCACCAGGAAGTCGTGGTTGAGTCTGACTACGGAGGGCCATGTGCCGACTTCCACAGGTACTGTTACTTTCCCAAGGGGCCTGACCTCTTCTCCGCTGAAGCCCACCAAAGGAGTGTTCGCAGGCCTCAAGTCACTTCCCTGCAACTGAAGCTGGTCGAACGTGGCTTTGAAGAGAATATCTGCCGAGCTACCTGAATCAACGAGGATGCGCCTGACCTCGAAGTCGTTGATCCTTAGCTTTATCACAAGCGCGTCATCGTGGGGGTAGTGGACCCCTCGCGCATCATCCTCCATGAAGAAAATTGGTTCTTCTGTCTTTGGCCGCTTCGGAGGATTTTGCTCTTCCCGGGCAGTTTCACGAACTGACGTCCGAGCTGCTGCTGAAGTACAACCTGCGACGATTGATCCTCCCACTATCAGGTGGATGGTGCCCCGAACCGGCCTCTCTTCCGGAGGCTGCCTCTGTGACTATTCGGCCGGCCTGCTGCTGGACTCGGGAGCATCCTTACCGTGCTCCCCTTGCCGACCTGCCTTATTATTATTATTATTTTGTACAAGATTCCATAAATATCCGCGACGGATGAGCTCCTCTATCTCGTCTCGGAGGTTCTTACAATTTTCGGTACTGTGACCGTGGTCTATGCGAAAACTACAGTACAAGTTCTTATTTCTTTCATTGGGGTTCCCCCTCAGGCGGGGTGGCCACTTCACATACGGGGCGTCCTTGAATGCCATCAGGATTTCGGCCCGCTTTGCATTCAGTGGGGTGTAATCAGTTTGGTCCGCTACAGGGACTCGGAACGACTGACCCGGCTTTGCCCCCCGAGCTGCATCCTTTTTCTTTCGGTTGTCCCCTTGGCTGGAAAGCTCTCCTTCTTTTTTCCTCTTCTCGGGCGTGCCCTCGCCCTTCTGGTTGATCTCTTCCTCCGTGGCTATGAACCTGTTCGCGAGCTTAAGGAATTCAGTTATGGTTGCCGGTTGGTTGACGACCATGTGCCATTTGAACTCTTTATGTGTCACGCCCTTCTTGGCTACTGCGAGGCGCACGGCGGGGTCCAGGCCCGGTATCTGCATGCACACATCGTTGAACCGCTTGATATAGCCCTGGACGAACTCTCCCTCTCTCTAGACTATGTTGAGAAGGCTTTCCTCAGTTCGCGGTCACCGTTTGCTGGTAACAAAGTGGGACGTGAAGGCTTGCGCGAACTATGCCCAACTTCTTATCGATCCGGGTGTCAGGTTTCGATACCATGTGCAGGCCACTCCTCTGAAAGTGGTGGAGAAGGCCACGCACATGCAAGACTCACTGGCCCTCGCCAGGTGCATCTACGATTGGAAGGCATCTACATGGTCATTTGGGTCAAACGACCCGTCATACTTGTCGAGAGGGGAGAGCTTGAAGTCTTTAGGTATTGGGACAGCCAGGAGCTCGGGAGACAGGGGGATGGAACTGAAAGGAGGGGAGCCTTAGCTTTGCCCGAGCTTACCTCTTCTTTGCCTCCGAGCTTGGGCAAGTTGTGGGTGATAGATCGGCGAGCTCGGCGGTGGCGTCTCTACTTCTTGGCGGGCTCCACATTCGTGTTGCTCACCTCGGTGCTGTCAGGAATGGTTTGCGCAGAAAGTAGCTCAAGCCGCTGGTGATGGCTGCGAACAGAGGGATCCTGCTTGGAGTCTGTAGCCAGGATCTCAATCCGATTCTCCAGAAGTGGGGTTTCAAACTTTGACTGCCGAGGTGATGTAGATCTAGCAAGCTGGGGTCCTCCCATCCTGGCCGCCCGCGGTGAGACCGAGGTGGCCGGTCTTTCTTGTCTGCCGCGGGAGGAGGCTTGGCTCTTATGGGGGTTTTGAGAGGCTTCTTCTTGCCATTGTTCGCGGCATGTTCAGGCTGGGGACTCCGTCCACCGAGAGGGGAATGGTGAACTGCCCAATGCAGACCGTGGGAACCTGGGGTTGTTCCTTGGCGTTATCCATCTCCATGCTGCGTCCGATATTGCTTGAGGAAGCCATGAGTGCAGAGTTTTCAGAGAAGAAAGAACTATGAAGGTTTAAAGGAAGGCTTTTTGAAGCGTCTTCCCATCGATGCCGCCAAATGATGGTGCGCAATCCGGTCACTCCTAGCTGGCACTTACGTGGCTCCCGAAGGGTACCTGAGATGAAGAAGAAGAAGAATCACTAGGGGCTTGCCCGGCGGGAACACTCCGCCGCTTAAGTTAGTATTTCGTGGAAGAAGCAAGGAGAAGGTGAAGGCTAAGACTGCAGATAGCGCGAGTGATAGAAGATACCTCATTCTTTGAGAATAGGCTCCTTATAATAGAATTCCGTTGCGTCAGGCCCACTGGCCTCTGATAGGGCTGGTATAACCGCCACTGTCAGCCTGCTACATCCGTTACAAGCAAGGATGAGGTGGCACACGCGGGGCCGTCATTGCAGGGTACGTGCCTGTCAGGTGTAAGGCACCCTCTAAAGGTGGCAGGCACGACGCTGTCTGGCGAGGGACATGGCTGCTGTCCCCATATTTGTCGGGTATGGTGGTCGGGTAGGAGATCTTCCTGCGATATGCCGAACTACTCTTTCATGAGTTACCCTGTGCCGGGTTATCCCGTAAGCGGCGAGCTGCCTGTGGCAAGCTATGTCGAGCTGTCTGACCCGAGGTGTCTTCACCTCGGGGCATCTAGAGGCGGGTCAGTGTGTTCCTGTCTAGGAGTGGCCTGAGATCCACTGGTGGGGCTTAGATATTAGGAGAGGTCAGGGGGCTCCAAGCTCGGAGGCAGCTCGGGGTGCCTTAACCCCAGGGAGGAGGCACGGGCTAGGCGGCTCCCGCCAAGTAGTCTATCCCGCCGAGTTGCCGGATTGAACTTGGTGTGACTTTCCCATCGAGTTGTGGCTGTGCCTGTTGTGCTGTCACGCTGAGTCATCGCTTGAGCAAGGTCACACCCACGTCTACCCGTGCTACGAGGTCGGGCCAAATCACCCTCCATCAGATAGAAAGTATCTACCTAATAACTATAATCTTATAATTTAAACCTTTGTTTTTCATATGAATATGTATCTATATATATTAATTACTAAGAAGATTTGCGTAATGTGTTTTGTGGCCTTGTTGAGACATTTGAGAGGCTAGTAAGCGTATATGTACTTTGCACGTGGCAATTCTAGATGATGATAATGATAGTAATAATATATCCATAATTTTCTATAAATATGTATTTTTTATATTTTTTTGTTTTTATATATTTTGGGAAAATTTCTAATCGGTACCCTATACTTCAGGGGTTGCCTCAAGTCAGTCCCTGAACTTTAAAACGTATCTCTATAGTACCCGAAATTTTAAAATGTGTCTAATAGTCCTTGTCGTTAATAGTTTATTAATTAATTTTGAAAATATCAAAACTACCCTTCCATAGGAAACATTATTATTGTCTTCTACCTTGAGATTGAGATTGAAGATAGACGATAAGGCTTGGATCATACAAGGCAATGCCAACAATGGATTTGAATCATGTCCGGATGAAGCCTCATTTGAGAGGCAACATCTAATTTGGTAGAAACCCATCCCCTTTTAGCTTTTGATTTCTCATTTGTCAAAGAGGTCATTGTCTAATTTGTGTTTATCTTTGGAACTATGATTCATAAAAAGAGGAATCCCTCTGATTTTGGTTCCACCGATTTGTAGTCCAGTTTGCAATCAGGGTAGGCATTAGGCAAGGATTTGCAGCTCAGTTTGTACCTGAGGTAGGTTCAAACAACTAAAATTAGCTTTCAGAGGCCTTTTGTGATGCAAAAAGGGAATTTCCTAATGAACACTAACCACTCATCTGTATTCTGGAACAACAGCTTATCCCATCTTCCCTAACAAAGGAATGTTTCAAAGAATAAAAGAAGCAAGAAAAAAAAAAACATTGACAAGCGGTGAAATTAAGGGTAAGTTTGGAAGGAGTACAAATAAAAATATATATAAAGTGCAAAATCTTATATTTTGTATGTATTTACACTGTATATATTTGCATTTGTACTGCTTCCAAACTGAGCCTAAAGTGAAATCACTGCAAGAACAAAATCAGTTTCTCCAAAGACTCAAACAATCAAGACCACCTATGCATCAAAATAAGCAAAGTTTGATTACATGAAAGTGGTATTTGGTACCATGATCGTTTCGTGAGAAGCATTTTCTTAGAAATGTTCACGCAACAATAGACCATTTTATGAGAAAATGGTTATGCATTTTGTTTGATCTAATGCAACAATACTGTTACCGCTTTTCGTATTTGATCAAATGTGTTTTATCACCATTTTTCAGAAAATTGCATAATATTATTGTTACGTTGATGCCATATCATCAAGACATCAACCATTGCAAACAACCATTAGTTAGGAACCATCATAAAGGTGTTGAATCATGTCCAAATGCTGCCTCTCAAACCAATCGTAAAAGGCTTTGCTTCTTGGTGGTCCCCACTTGTTCCTTCTTCTTTTTCTTGTTTCAATTTATTCATGGTATGGATCCAACGTGGCGAGGGGGATGAACTTGGTGAAACCCCGCTGAGTTTTCATGGCATGAAAATAATATCAGTTTTGGTTCAGTCTGAAGGTAGAAGACAATGAACAGTGTTTTCTTCGAAGGGTAGTTTTGACATTTTGAAAGTTTTAAGTGGCACATGTCATCACCTGATATAGATAATTAATGGATTGTTAATAGTAGAGACCTATTAGACATATTTTGAAAGTTCATGTGCTACATAGACACGTTTTGAAGTTTGGGGACTAACTTGAGACAACCCCTAAACTACAGGTACTGATAAAGAATTTTCTTTTTTCTTTTTATTTTTTATGATTAATTAGATGTACATTGCAAAATCTAAATCTGATTACGTAAGCACCTCAACCAAATATGTGAAATCAGATTGAGTTGTGAACTTTCAAGTATCATTGGCAGGCCTACCTGCTTTGCTAGATTTTTCTTTTTGTAATGTTTTATCTTCTTGGTATATCTTGTTTTTTTGTTTATTTATCAAATGAATGTAAGGTTGAATAGAGGGAATTGAATGAGGTGAAAACTTGTAGTTAAAAATGAGCATTTTAGTTAAAAGAAAGTTTCACAATCTTATTCATTTTTTGAATAGTAGTGTAAATATAAAATTATAGATGTGTTCAATTTTTTCTATATTTTTTTTGTATTTTTGTGTATAAAAATAACTTTGATATGTCACACTTACTTTTTGTTTAATATGATATTATACATGTGCCTGAATGTTTTTTATTGCCAAATTTATGTATTTTATATTTTATTAATTATTATTATTTATTTATGACAATAAATGTTAACACATTTGGCCTAAAAGTTGAACTGTATATTGATCTTTGTCAAATAATAAATTAATTTCATTTTTGGTAATTTCTAAATTATGTACTTCATTTTCATAATCAATAAAAATAATAGTTGTTTATTAAACTTAATTTTTAATTTAATTAATAAAAATATCATAAATGTGTCTATTTTTCTATATTTTTGCAATTTTATATATTTATTTCTATTTTATAAATTTTATTAACTAACTATAACTTCATAAGTTGATCAATTTGATTCGGACGGTTGAATTGCTTAGCTACCACTTGGATAAATAATGGTTTTGTTTTTTAATCAATTTTAAACTATATGGTTTATATTGTTAAAAATGTTGACATAGATCTAATTCATAGCATTTATTAGTTAAAAATAATTTAAATATAAAATTTAATAAGAGAATATGGGAGTTAATACTTTAAGTATAAGACTTAATGAGATGGGATTAAATGAAGTGGAAAGCAATAATTGAAGTTACATTTTTAACCCTTACAATTAGAGATGGACTAAATACACAAATATGGGAATTTTAGTAGCCATTACAACTAGCATTAAAGCTGAAATAAAATAACTTTTATACCCTTTCTCAAAAAAAGAAATAGAGGTAATTTTAGTCCAAAAAAACTTCCACTAAATATAGGATTAATAGGAGAAAATGAGAGTCAATACTTTAAGTATAAGACTTAGTGAGAGGGGATTAAATGAGGTGGAAAGTAATAATTGAAGTTACATTTTCTACCCTTACAATTAAAAATTGACTAAATACACAAATATGGGTGGTTTAGTAGCCATCAAAATTGTAATTAAAGTTGTAATAAAATGACTTTTATATCCTTTCTCAAAAAAAAAAAGAAATAGAGAGTAATTTTAGTCCAAAAAAACTTCCACTTTGCATCTACACTTTATATATAGTATATATATAGATTATTGCTAGGTGTTGAGCGCTGCGTATGTATGAGGCATATATATTTAAATTTCAAAGGCATTTTTAAAGGAAAAGACTTGAGATATTATCTATGGAGAGCATCTAGGGCATACAGACCTACTGAGTTTAAATGGTATATGGATAGATTAAAATTTATGAACAATGATGCATATGATTGGTTGATAGAAGTGCCCTAGCCTTATGGTCTAAGTCAACTTTTGGACCAAGGGCCCATAGTGATGATATTTGCAATAATTTCTTAGAGGGTTTTAATAAATAGATAATAGATGCCAGAGAGAATTCTATTATTATGTTGGTAGAAACAATTAGGAGGTAGTTAATGAAGTTATTGTAGTTGAGGCATCAAAAGCTTGCTATTGATAGGGGACCAATTTGCCCAAATGTTAGAAACAAAATAGTGTTTGCAAGAATGTGTTCACTATATTATTCTGCTATATATGTTGGGATGTCCACATTTAAAGTGACTCATTTTGATAGAAGGGAAGGTGTGAATTTCGAGAGGACTTGTACATGTAGGTAGTGGGTACTCATTGGGATACCATGTTAACATACAATTGCAAAAGGGTTCTATCTATGATTATGTGAATCCTATTTACACCAATGATAGGTGCATACAAACTTATAGCATATCATTATGCCTATCCCAGATGAGACCTAATGGCTCATTGTCCAATAGTAGATCCTCACTATCCCACCTCTCATTAGGTCACAACCAAGAAGGGCAAAGAAATTAAGGAATGACCCAAATGAGTTGATAAGGGGACATCATGTGTCATGGAGAGGCAGTCGACACATAATAAAACGGGGGTGAAAGGGTTGACAATAGGGATAGTCAAAAAGTAGGGGTGGTGGTGATGGTGTGAGGGGTGGAAGTGTTGTGAGTGGTGGTTAAGCTAGCTAGGCATCAAATACCAGAAGCATAACGCATGCATCAGATAGGGGCACAAAGAAAAATACAAACTAGGACTAGAGACACCCCGAAGGTTTAGATCATTATCCCAAAGGGGTGAAGCTCCATTTTGGAGGTATAGAGCACCAAAGAGTGGAGCTCCACCTTAAATATGTAGGGATATATTACAACTACCACCACCCCTAATACCAAATGCAAGAATTGATGTTTATTCTCATGTAGATTAGTTAGTTTTATGTATGTTATTTTGTGTTGTACATTGTCTCAATCTATTAATTGAACAATTGAATATTCTATGCCGGAGAGATTTACCATGGAAAGTGGACCATCTGCACAATAGAGCATTGGTAAAAATCTACAAAGTACCAGAATTTACACATATATCACCGATTATACAAAAAGAAAAAGTGGGATTTAAAACCCTGAATATATAAGTAGAATAGGTTAAAATGTAAATAAATAGCTTATAAAAAAAACCTTGTTACTCCATATTTTTAAATGCTTTGAAATATTACAAAGGAACCTACGGCAGATGTTGTAATGTTGTGACTCCACAACATTTGGTTTGCAATTTAAATGTATAATTGATGCATTATTATAGGTCATGATTGATGGAGACCAATGTTAATAAAGTATAATAGAAAGAGTGGGATGGGATGGGAAAAAAACCATCTTCTTTGCTTATGCTATAACCCCATGTATAGTATGCATGCATGTGAAATATAGTCTATGAAAGTTTGGAGTTTAGGGTATATGTAGTATAATGGTTTATGTATGTATAATGTTCAAGATCTGTTTATAGGGCCCAGGTTTTTGTAGAAACAATCGAGCTTTTAAAGAGTGATTTGATTGATTTTGAGACTATGGGTGGAATGGAAGTAGGTTAAGAGCTTTGATGATTCAATTGTTAATGTTGTATTCAGTACTTATTTTTCTGGCATAAACAGTCTAATAGGATTATCTGAATAGTGTCTTAGTCAAGGGAATGGAGCATGGATATGTCAATGACTTTTATTATCCTATATATAAGACCACTTTGTAGAAAAAATAGGGCTTTGAAAGTAAGTAATTTGATTCATTTCATTGTAAAGATACAATTTCAAATTATGATTTTAGTATTTAGTTTAAGGTCTTTGGACATGTGATTTGATAATATTAGCATTAAAGTTTGATATTATTAGCATTAAGACTTGATGCACAAGTTCTGATATTTGATATTTACTGGTTGATGTAGGAGTTCGAAACATGTTGATGGATCCATTCACCATGAGGGAATTCAATATCTGGACTTCATATTTTGGAACTTTAATTACTGAAACTAGATTTTTTTTTGAATTTTTTATGTTGCCAATCCATTAAAGTTTGAAACTTATATTTTGGAACTTTGAAGTTTGAACAACTAGGTACAAGTTACTTTTAATAGTTGGGTATAAGGTGCATGTTACTTTGATAAAGTTGGGTACACGTAACGTTTTAATAGTTGGGTATAGGGATACATGTTACTTTGAACATTTGGATATAGCAATATAGGATACATGTTGCATGGGTATAGGTGACATTTTAACAATTAGGTACATGTTACTTGGTGAAAGGAGGGAGAGATTCATCATATGGATGCCAAGAAAGCAGCGGAATAGGGTGGGCGAATTTCAAAAATTTCTCTCCTCCCTTCTAACTAGGAATCATATTCCCTGATTTTAGAATGCAGTATTCAAGGATCTAATCGAACCAAAACCGAACCAGATCTGAACCAAACAGAAAGGGAAGGGTTATACCTGATACGGAGAATCGGTATCTCCCGACGTTGGTGTTCACGCCCAAAGAATGCTCCCAAGATCTGCTCCCACTGAAGATGACGCAGTGATGCTGAAGCAGAACCAGCAGTGTTCGTCCTACGAACCAAATTCTTCACAAGAATTTGATGGAAGTGAAGAGCACCGTAAACAATCAGCCTTTCAGCAAAGACTGATATCAAGAACACCTTCTTGATCTTTCCCTCTCAGAGAGATCGAACTAGGCAGTGAATGGCGGCGGTGGTTGATGAAGAACTCTAGAGCTGAAGTTGGCGTATTTGCTTTTCTTCTCTCCAGGGTTTCTGAGATCCAATCTCAAATTGCAGGAGGAGGTTCTTCTGAAACCTTGGTTCGAATTCTAGTAATTCAAGATTAGGGTTTCTCCTCTTTCTTAGTGATTAAGAAACCTCCTAATCCTATTAGGAGTTATCCCAATCCAAATCTGTATTTGGATAGGGAATTATCTTAATCCGATCTGCAGATAAGGTCAGCCCACTCCTGATCTTATTAGGAGATTATCAGATTCAAATCTTTATTTGAATCTCAAATCCGCCCCTTTAAGTGGGTAATTAAATCAGCCAGTTCGAAATGGGCTTTAGGCCCAATAAGTATTAAGTGCTCAGTAGGCTTCCAAATTGCTGCCCAGTTGGGCTTCTTTGTATGGCGTGGGACCCAAGCATTGATCTACACATCAACCACATGGGTTCGGCCCAGCCTTTGTTACAAGGCCTAGCCGAATTCACTAGAGAGCCCAGTGAACCCCCTAAGCCCATCACATGGACTCTATGGGCCCAACACTTACACTAAGTGGTCACTGGGCCAAGTCATCTTATAAAAACCCAGGGACTGTGGGCAGATGCAAGATTAGCCCATCAGGTGTAACCCTAAATGGCCTTACACTTAACCTCTCAGCCCATAATGATCAAACACTACCCGACAAGAGAGGACCTCTCCCTCAGCTATAAGGAACAGTGTTGCACTCTCTACTCATATGGATCCCGGGAATTAAAACCATTTGCAAACATTTTGAAACCGTATATATCTATATATCTTATATATAAATTTTGCAAAACAAAATTCCAACGATTGAAATCAACTGCCGGCAGTTTGGTTTCCATCAGAGAGAGTGCATCCCCGATCATTACCTTTGTCCGACAAAGGGGCTGATCCTGTCACTATGATCACCCACTTAAATGAATTCTCAGACTGTCCCAACATACCCAGGTTTTGACCCCTGCTAAGGATCTCACTTATTAGCATGTCAAAGACAGCCCAATCTAACACATAGTGCAGTATCATAATCGAGTTTAGGGGTCAAGTGTAACTTTCCAGTTTTGCCCATCAATCACCAAGGTCAAGGGCAATACTGAAAATCTGGTCTAGTTCAAAGATTCAATTAATCCCACACTGCATGTGCTTTGGGTCTCATCCTGGCAGCTGAGACAGGCCACCCCAACACTTGGCAACACACCCGTGTCAGCCTTGGCAGGATGAATCTCCCCAGACTTATCCAACGGCTGTGAACATTCTAAACTAACACGAGTCTCATTAAGTGTCCAGTTTAAGGGTCTTACACAGAAACATATCACACAACATGAAACAAACATGCACTTTATTCATTTACACTAAATGTCAAAAGTACATCAAAACTGATTGGAGCTAAGGGCATACAAAACTATCTAACAGCTCCCACTTGCACTTAGGTCCAATCTGGTACAAGCCGGAGTCCCATGCTTTCCACGTGTTTCTCAAACACTTTCTGTGTGAGTGGCTTAGTCAATGGGTCTGCCACATTATCCGCTAATGCTACCATCTGAATCAAGACGTCCCCTCTACCAACAATCTCCTGCAGTACATGATACTTCCTCTCGATGTGCTTTGACTTCGAGTGGGCTCGAGGCTCCTTAGCTTGAGCGATCGCTCCATTGTTGTCACACAACCACGGGATGGGTGATGTGCTGGACGGGACCACTCCTAATTCATGAATGAACTTTTTCATCCACACAGCTTTCTTGGTAGCTTCACTTGCGGCAATGTACTCGGCCTCAGTCGTGGAATTTGTCGTGGACCCCTGTTTGCTACTTTTCCAACAAACAGCAAACGATCCTATCGTGAAAACATATCCAGATGTAGACTTTCTATCATCTGGATCCGACTGGAAATCAGCATCAGTATACCCCAAAATTTGTAGTGAACTACCATCGAATACCAGACAAAACTCTTTTGTCCTTCGAAGGTACTTGAGTATGTTCTTCACAGTAGTCCAATGCTCCTGCCTTGGGTTGGCCTGGAACCTGCTTACGACACTCACCGCTAGAGCAATGTCAGGGCGAGTGCACAGCATGGCATACATGATGCTCCCTACGACTGAGGCATAGGGAACGTCTTTCATGCTCTCAATCTCCTCAAAAGTCTTGGGAGATATCTTCTTGGAGAGAGTGACTCCGTGCCTGAAAGGAATGTTTCCTTTCTTGGAGTTATCCATGCTGTACCTTTTGATAATTTTGTCAATGTAAGCAGCCTGGGATAATCCAATTATCTGCTTCGATCTATCTCTATAGAGTCGAAAACCCAATATATAGGAAGCTTTTCCAAGATCTTTCATGGAGAATTACTGCGAAAGCCACACCTTGACCGAAGTCAACATTCCTACATCATTCCCAATGAGTAGGATATCGTCCACATACAACACCAAGAAGGTGATCTTATCCCCACTATGAAAGAATGGTAGGATCCATCTAATGGACGCCAAAAGGTTGCAGAATGGGTGGGCAAATTTCAAAAATTTTCCTACCTTCTCCCAACTGGGAATCATATTCCCTGAATTTAGAATACTATATTCAAGGATATTACTTGAACCATGATCGAACCAGATCTGAACCAAAAAGCAAAAGGGAGGAATATACCTGATCCGGAGAAGCAGTATCTCCCAAAGTTGGTGTTCACGCCCAAAGAAGAAACCAAGATCCGTTCCTACTGAAGATGACACAGCTGTGGATGGAACGGAACCAGCAGGGTGCGTCCTACACACTGGATCCTTCACAAGAATCCTCTGGAAACTCTGAACACTAAATCTTTCTTAGTCTTTTTCGCAAGACTAATGTCAAGAACTGATTTCTTGACTCCCTATTGCGGCAAAGATCAAATCTTGCAAGAGGGAATGGTGGCGGCTGGAGGAGAACTCCTGGGACGAAGATGGCTGAACTGCTTCTCTTCTCTCTAGAGTTTTGTTTGAGATCTCATCTCAAATCGTAGGGAGTTTTCTTGACTAAAACCCTTGGTTCGAAATCTGATATATTTCTCTTGGGTTTCTCCTCCTTTCTTCTTGATTAAGAAACCTCCTAATTAGGAGTTATCCCAATCCAAATCTGTATTTGGATAGGAGATTATCTTAATCCTATCTTCAGATTAAGTTAGCTTACTCTTGATCTTATCAGGAGGTTACCAGATTCAAATCTGTTTTGAATTTGGTCTCCCAGAGTGGATAAGGTTAGAGGCCCTATCCTTTTACAAACATTAATATCAGATTCGCCCCATAGATGGGTGATCATATCAGCCCAGCTCGAAATGGGCTTTTGGCCCATTAAGTGTTCAGTGTTTAACTAGTTTCCAATCTGCTGCCCAGTTGGGCTTCTTTGTATGGCGTGGGACCCAAGCATTGATCTACAAACCAGCCACATGGGTTCAGCCCAGCCTTTATTACAAGGCCCAGCCGAATTCACTGAAAAACTCAGTGAACCCCTGAGTCCATCACATGGACCCTATGGGCCCAACATTTACATTAAGTGATCCCTGGGCCAAGCCATCTTATAAAAACCCAGGGACTGTGGGGAGGTGCAAGATTAGCTCATCAGGTATTATCCTAAATGGTCTTACACTTAACCTCTCAGCCCTTAATGATCAAGCACTGCCCGACAAGAGAGGACCTCTCCCTCGGCTACAAGGAACAGTGCCGCACTCTCCACTCACATGGATCCCGGGAATTAAAACTATTTGCAAACATTTTGAAACCGTACATATATATATATATATAAATATATTATTTTTTCAAAACAAAATTCCAACGATTGAAATCAACTGCCGGCAGTTTGGTTTCCATCAGAGAAAAGTGCATTCCCGATCATTACCTTTGTCCGACAAAGGGGTTGATCCTGCCACTATGATCACCCACTCAGATGAATTCTCAGACAGTCCCAACATACCCAGGTTTTGATCCCCATCTAAGGATCTCACTGATTGGCATATCAAAGACAGCCTGATCCGACACCTAGTGAAGTGTCATAATCGAGTCTAGGAGTCAGGTGTAACTTTCCAGTTTTGCCCATCTATCTCCAAGGTCCAAGGCAATACTGGAAATCTGGTCCAGTTCAAGGATTCGACTAATCCCATACTGCATGTGCCTTGGGTCTTACCCTGGTGGCCGAGACAGGCCATCCCAACACTTGGTGGCACACCAGTATCAGCCTTGGCAGGATAAATCTCCCCAGACTTATCCAATGTCTGTGAACATTTAAAACTAACATGAGTCTCTATAAGTGTCCAGTTTTAGGGTCTTACACAGAATTAAACCAAACAACATGAATCAAACATGCACTTTATTTATTTCCACTAAATAACAAAAGTACATCAAATCGGATTGAAGCTAAGGGCATACAAAACTGTCTAACACACTAGACTTCTTGTAAACACAGGGCTCATCTGGATTTTGCTCAAAATCAAATGATTTGACTGCGGAGTCAAAACAAATGTTCCAACTCCTAGAAGCTTGCTTAAGTCCATATATGGATCTATTAAGTTTACATACCATGTGTTCCTGACCAGCAGCAATGAAGCCTTGCGGCTGCTGCATGTAGATATCTTCACTAAGATCTCCATTCAGGAACGCGGTTTTGACATCCATCTGCCAAATCTCATAATCATGGTATGCTGCTATAGCTAGCAGGATCCTAATGGATTTAAGCATGGCCATAGGCGAAAAGGTTTCCTCATAGTCAATACCTTCTTTCTGAGTATACCCTTTCACCACCAAACGAGCTTTGAAGGTCTCAACCTTGCCATCGGGGCCCTTCTTCCTCTTATAGATCCATTTGCAACCGATTGCTTTTACCCTAGAGGGCGGATCTACTAGAGTCCAGACTCCATTGGCCTCCATTGAGTCCATCTCAGCTCTCATGGCCTCCACCCACTTCTGGGAATCTATGTCCAACATAGCTTCCGCGTAAGTCACGGGATCCTCTTCACTAGTCAAGGCTTCCACCAGATAACTATCCTGGTCATAACCATAACGGACTGGTGGCCTGGATACCCGGGTGGATCTTCTAGGTTGGTCACTACCTGGAACTTGTGGGACATCTCCCACTGCTCCTGAGCTCTCCTCATCAAGAACTATTTCCTGACGATGGGTGTCCAGGATGTAATCCGTCTCTAAGAACTGGGCATTTCGACTGCAGAACACTTTCTGCTCATTTGGGTTACAAAATAGATAACCCACCGAATCTTTTGGGTAGCCTACAAATAGGCAATGGCTGGTCTTGGATTCCAACTTGTCCGTACTCGTTCTTTTAACGTGCACAGGACAACCCCAAATCTTCAAGTGTCTCACACTTGGTTTCTTTCTGGTCTAAAGTTTGTATGGAGATTTCTGAACCAATTTGGTTGGAACCCGATTCAGCACGTAGATTGCAGTCTCTAATGCATATCCCCAAAAGGATGTGGGTAACTCTGAGCGTGTGAGAAGTGACCAGACCATGTCTAACAATGTTCTATTCCTCCTCTCTGAAACACTATTAAGTTGTGGTGTTGCAGGTGGAGCTAACTGTGATATTATCCCGTTGGCCTTCAAGTAGTCCATGAATTCGTCAGAGAGATACTCGCCACCTCGATCCGATCGAAGGGCCTTAATTTCTCTCCCTAACTATTTCTCGACTTCTTGTCTGAACTCCTTGAACTTTTCAAAGGATTCAGACTTCTGTCTCATTAGGTACACGTAACCATATCGTGAGTAATCATTGGTGAAGGTGAGGAAATACACGTGTTGGTTACGAGTCCCAACACTCAGGGGACCACATACATCAGTATGTATAAGGTCAAGTGTGCCTGTACATCTTTCAGGCTTACCATTAAATGGCCATTTTGTCTTCTTACCTCGAAGGCAAGGCTCACAAGTGGGAAGATCTTCTACGGTTAGAAAATCCAAAGGACCAACCTTTACCAGTCTTGTGATTCGGTCAACACCGATATGGCCAAGTCGGTAATGCCATAGGCACGTGGGACTAACTATATCACGAGTCCTTTTCTTGGGGATTTCGACCGACGTAGTTTTGGTTAAGTTAGTTTCTAGAGAAGGATGTAGAACATAGAGACCGTTCTCCAGTTCCCCGCATGCGATGAATTTATTGTTCATTTTAATAGTAATCATATTAATAAAACAAACAATATATCAATCAACACACAATTTAGAAACAGAAATCAGATTTCTTCTTAAGTTTTGTACATAAAGACAATCCTTAAGTACAAGGATTCCTTCTCTAAAGACTAATTCTACGGTTCCTATCGCCGTAGCTGCAACACTTGCAGAAGTCCTCAAGTAAAGTGTCACTTCTCCTTCACTCGGCCTTCTGCTTACTTTGAACCCTTACAGTGAATTACATGTATGAGTTGAAGCCCCGGAGTCAACACACCAGGACACAGAAGCAACTAACAGATTAGTTTCCATGACACAAGTTTCGAAAGTACCTTTCTTAGATTCCAAGTAGGTAGGACAGTTCCTCCTCCAGTGGCCGGCCTGCTTGCAGAAGTGACAGGCATCGGATGCCTTGACTTTCTTTTGTTTCTTAGATTTAGTGGCATTTTTCTAGGGTTTCCTCTTTGCTCTCCTCTTCTTGCCAGATTTTCCAGGTTCAACAAGCATGGCTATCAGCTCATCCTTCCTAATCAGTTCTGATGGAGGGTGATTTGGCCCGACCTTGCAGCACGGGTACACGTGGGCGTGACCTTGCTCAAATAGTGACTCAGCATGACAACGCAATGAGTGTGAGCATAACTCGGAGGGAAAGTCCCACCGAGTTCAGCTCGGCAACTCGGTGAGTAAACTACTCGCCGGGAGCAGCCTTACCTGGACCTCCTCCCTGGGGTCAAGGCACTTCGGGGGGGTCCCGAGTTCGGGGCACCCCGACCCCTTTTAAGACCCGAGCTCCTCCCAATGGACCTCGGGCCACTCCTAGGCAAGAACGCACCGATCCTTCCCCGGACACCCCGAGGCCTAGGCACCTCGGGTCAGCTAGCTCGGCACAACCGGCTAGAGGCGGCCTGTCACTCAAAGGATAGCCCGGGGTAGTTTGGTATACCACAGGAGGGCTTCCTGCTCGACTGCCGTACCTGACAAATCTGTGGACAGCAGGCATGTCCCCCTCGCCGCGTCTTCCACCTTTAGAAAGGTGTCCCGCACCTGACAGATACGTACCTTACAACGACAGCCCCGCGCATGCCACCTCAGCCTTGCCTATAATGGCTGTGGCAGACTGACAGTGGCGGTTATACCTGCCCTGTCAGAAGTCAGAGGGCCTGAAGCAACGGAATTCGGTTATAAGGGGCTTATTCTCAAGGAACAAGGTATCTTCGAATCACCTGCGTAACCTGCACTCTTAGCCTCTGTTCTCCTTCTGCTTCTTGCACACAATACTAACTTAAGCATCGGAGTGTTCCCGCCGGGAAACCCCCCGGGAGTTCTTCCTCTTTCTTCTCGTCTCAGGTACCTCTCAGGAGCCACGCGAGAGCCAGCTAGGAGTGACCGGATTGCGCTACATCATATGGCGCCGTCTGTGGGAAACGCTTCAAAAGGCCTTTCTCTCTAAACTTTCTCAGTTCTTTTCTTCCTCGAAACAATTCAACGCTCATGGCTTCCTCTAGCAACGTCAGACGAAGCACGGAAATGGATAACTCCAGGGAACAACCCCAGCTTCCTACTGTTTGTATCGGACAGTTCACCGTCCCACTCTCAGCGGACGGAATCCCCAGCTCGAATGTGCCTCTCACAGTGGCACCTGTCGTCGCCCCACTCCCTACGATAGTCGAAGCGACGTTCACCGAACCTTCGGTCGTGCCCCCAGCAGCCAGCTCAAACCAACTCGAGGACTTGATGCAGTGCATGCGGGCCATGCAGACCCAAATGCAACAGTTCCAGCAACTTCAGCTCTATCAACAACACGTACTGCACCAGGTCTCCCAGTATCAGTATCAGTAGCAGTTCCCCTAGCTGCCTCAACCTCAACTTCAGCAGCCGCAGTTCCCGCCTCGGCACCCAGCCTTGCAGCAAGCTAAGTCTCGCCGCCAGGACGAGCGCCCCTCTGGCCAAGGAGAGGTCCCCCAAAACCTCCCAAAAAACCAGGCCTCCCCCTACAGCGGACGAGAGAGACCGACTACCCCGATCTCACTACGGGCGGATAGGTTGGGAGGACCCCAGCTCGCCAGGTGTACGTCACCTCGGCAGTCAAAGTTTGAAACCCCACTCCCTGAGAACCGGTTCGAGGTCCTGGCAATAGACTCCAAGCAGGACCCCCTCTGTCCGCAGCCATCACCAGCAGACCGGGCTACTTCTTGCACAAACCATTCCCGACAGCGCAGAGGTGAGCAGCACGAACGCCGAGCCCACCAAGAAGCAGAGACGCCACAGCCGAGCCCGCCGATCTGTCACCCACGATTTGCCTGAGCTCATGGGCAAAGAAGAGGTAAGCTCGGCCGAAGTCAAAGCTCCCCTCCTCTCGGTTCCATCCCCCTGTCTTCTGAACTCCTGGCAGTCCCAATGCCCAAAGACTTCAAACTCCCCCCTCTTGACAAGTATGACGGGTCGTTTGACCCAAATGATCATGTAGATGCCTTTCAGTCACAGATGCACCTGGCGCGAGCCAGTGAGTCGTGCATGTGCATGGCCTTCTCCACTACTTTTAGGGGAGCAGCCCGCACGTGGTACCGGAACTTGGCACCTGGGTCGATAAGAAGTTGGGCACAATTCGCACAAGCCTTCACGTGCCAGTTCGCCACCAGCAAACGGTGCCCGCGAACTGAAGAAAGCCTCCTCAGCATAGTGCAAAGAGAGGGAGAGTCCATCCGGGGCTATATCAAGCGGTTCAACGATGCTTGCATGCAGATACCGCGCCTGGACCCCATCGTACGCCTTGCAGTAGCCAAGAAAGGCGTGACACACAAAGAGTTCAAATGGCACATGGTCGTCAACCAACCAGCGACCATAACCGAGTTTCTGAAGCTTGCGGACAGGTTCATAGCCACCGAAGAGGAGATCAACCAAAAGGGCGAGGGCACGCCCGAAAAAAGAAAGAGGGAAGGAGAGCTTTCCAGTCAAGGGGACAGCCGAAAGAAAAAGGACACAGCTCGGGGGGCAAGGCCGGGTCAGTTTTCTCGACCTCCTGTAGCGGACCGAGCTGATTACACCCCACTGAACGCGAAGCGGGCTGAAATCCTGATGGCGATCAAGGACGCCCCGTACGTGAAGTGGCCACCCCGTCTGAGGAGGAATTCCAATGAAAGAAATAAGAACCTATATTGCAGTTCCCTCAAAGATCATGGTCACTGTACCAATGTAAAAACCTCCGCGATGAGATAGAGGAGCTCATCCATCGCGGGTATCTAAGAAACTTTGTACAAAATAATAATAATAGTAATAAAACAGGTCGACAAGGGGAGCACAGTAAGGATGCCACCGAGTCCAGCAGCAGGCCGGCCGAACAACTGCAGAGGCAGCCTCCGGAGGAGAGGCCAGTTCGGGGGACCATCCACATGATAGTGGGAGGTTCGATCGTTGCGGGTTGCACTTCAGCAGCAGCTCGGGCGTCGGTTCGCGAGGCCACCCGGGAGGAGCAGAACCCCCCAAAGCGGCCGAGGACAGAAGAGCCAATTTTCTTCACAGAAGATGATGCGTGAGGGGTCCACTACCCCCACGACGACGCGCTCGTAATAAAGCTAAGAATCAACGACTTCGAGGTCAGGCGCGTACTCGCCGACTCAGGCAGCTCAGCCGACATCCTCTTCAAAGCTACGTTTGACGAGCTCTAGTTGCAGAGAGGCGACCTGAAGCCCGCAGACACTCCTTTGGTAGGCTTTAGCGGAGAGGAAGTCCGACCCTGTGGGAAAATAACAATACCTGTGGAAGTCGGCACATGGCCTTGTGTGGTCAGATTCAAGCACGACTTCTTGGTGGTCGCGACCCCCTCCCCCTACAATGCCATAGTAGGTCGACCGATCACCCATGTCCTACGGGCGGTGGTCTCCACTTACCATTTGGCTATGAAGTTCCCAACCGACTTCGGTGTGGGAGTAGCGCGGGATGACCAGCTCGAGTCCCGTAAGTGCTACGTCACCGCCCTGAAGGGAAAAACCATGGTAGTCGATGACCTCGAGCTGGAGCGGCCTATGGAGCAAGGCGAAGAACGAGCCACGCCAACAAAAGAAACAGTCGTGGTTCCAACCTCAGCAGCGGACCCAGCTCTAACGCTTTAGATCGGTGCTTCCGTCCAGGAACCTCTATGATCAGAACTAGCAAGTTTCTTACTTCAAAATTTAGATATTTTTGCATGGTCCGCAGCAGAGATGCCCGGTATAGACCCCAAACTCATAACTCACAAGCTAAACACTGATCCTGTAGTTAGGCTCGTTAGACAGAAGAAACGCAACCTAGCCCCGGAGCGGAGGAAAGCGGTCGACGAGGAGGTCGAAAAGCTCGTCGAAGCTGACTTCATAAGAGAAGTCCACTACCCGAGTTGGGTAGCCAACCCCGTCTTGGTAAAGAAGGCTAGCGGCAAGTGGCGCATGTGCGTCGACTACACCGACCAGAACCGGGCTTGCCCAAAAGACTGCTTCCCGCTCCCCAAAATTGACCGATTGGTGGACGCAACCTCAGGGCATGAGTTGCTAAGTTTCTTGGATGCCTATTCGGGCTATAACCATATCAAGATGGACCCGGTGGACGAAGAAAAGACTGCCTTCATCACGGAATTCGGCCTATACTGTTACAAGGTTATGCCCTTCGGGTTGAGAAACGCAGGGGCAACCTTTCAAAGGCTTGTAAATAAGTTGTTTGCACCGTTAATCGGCAGAAAAGTAGAATGCTATGTAGACGATATGGTCATCAAAACTCAATTCTCACATGAATTAATACAAGATTTGCATTCCGTTTTTGAAATTCTGCGTAAGTTTAATATGAAACTGAGCCCAAACAAGTGTGTGTTTGGTGTGACCTCGGGCAAATTCCTAGGATACATCGTTAACCGGCACGGCATCGAGGCCAACTCGGATAAAATTAAGGCCATTTTAGATATGAGACCACCCTGGAAGTTGAAGGAGGTTCAGAGGTTGAATGGCCGCATAGCCACCCTAAGCCGCTTCATGTCTAAATTGGCGGACCGCTGTCTACTGTTCTTTAAGGAAATTAAGAGCAAAGGGTTCGAATGGACCCAAGACTGCCAGCTCATGTTCGACGAGCTCAAGAAATACCTCGCTAGTGTGCCAACCTTAACTCGGCCCGAGGAGGGCGATGTCTTAGAACTGTATCTCTCGACGAGCGACGAAGTAGTCAGTTCGGTGCTAATAAAGGAAGTAGATCGGATCCAACGACCCATCTATTATGTTAGTAAAGTATTGCAGGGAACAGAGATGAGATACCCGGAGATAGAAAATCTAGCATACGCACTGGTAATTGCAGCCCAGAAGCTCCGCCCGTACTTCCAAGCTAATACTGTTATCGTCCTCACCGACAAACCTCTGAGGCAAGTATTGCTTAAGCCCGAAGTCTCTGGTCGGTTGACGATGTGGGCCGTTGAGCTCAGCGAGTACGACCTCCAGTACAAGCCGCGAACTGTCATTAAGGCCCAAGCCTTAGTAGATTTCATAGCCGAATGCACATTCAGTTCTGAAGTTCCCAGGCCAGTTGAGCGCAAGGCTCCCAACTCGGGTGAGCCCGAAGCTCCCGGGTCGGTCGAGTTCGAACCCCGTGAGGTAGCAGCCAGTGTGGCACCTCTCCTAGCTCGGCCAACCGCGAGCTGGGATGAGGAGCCCTGGATTCTTCACGTAGATGGCTCCTCGAACCAACAGGGCAGCGGTACCGGAATAGTTCTGCACGGCCCAAGCGGTACGAAACTGGAATAAGCGCTACGCTTCGAGTTCGCGGCGTCTAACAATGAAGCAGAGTACGAGGCGTTGATAGTTGGACTAGCCATAGCCAGAGAAGTAAAAGCAAAGCACATTGTTATCTACAACGACTCCCAGCTCGTGGTTAACCAGGTCACCGGCGAGTATGAAGCTCGCGAGCCAACCATGATTGCCTACTCGACCAAAGTTAGAGAGGCCTTGCTCGACTTCCAGTCATACTTCATCAGACAGATCCCTAGGTCGGAGAACGCTGAGGCCGACGCCCTGTCCAAGTTAGCCAGCACTAGCGACATCACCACGAGAACCGTGTACATAGAGGACCTGTCTTGGCCTAGCATTCTTAGGGGGGTAGAGGAGGTCGCTCCCGTCGTTCAAGCAAAACCGAGCTGGATTGACCCGCTCGCGAGCTTCTTGCTACACGGGACCCTCCCTACAGATCGCAATGCGGCCAGAAGGGTGCAGCACCAGGCAGCCAAATACGTCATGATAGACGAGCGGCTATACAGGAGATCCTATACGCTCCCCTATCTGCGTTGCTTGCGGCCTACCGAAGCCGAACTGGTACTCCGCGACACTCATGAGGGGTTGTGCGGCGGGCGCTTGGGGGGCAGGGCCCTTGCCCAGAAAGCGCTTCGACAAGGGTATTATTGGCCAACAATGAAGGCGGACGCCATTGAACTCGTTAGAAAATGTGACAAATGTCAGAGACATTCCAATATTCACCACCAACCCGCTGCCGACCTCAAGTATCTCACCAGTCCGTGGCCCTTTGCACAATGGGGCATCGATCTACTCGGGCCATTCCCGCCAGCAACGGGTGGAAGGAAGTTCTTAGTGGTAGCAGTGGACTATTTTACCAAGTGGGTAGAAACCGAACCCCTCGTAACGATAACAACCCGAAATGTCCAAAATTTCTTTTGGAAAAACATTGTATGCCGCTTCTAATTACCTCGGGTGTTGATTTCCAACAATGACAAACAGTTCGAAGACATCAAATTCCAAGACCGGTGCCAAGACATGGGAATTCGATAGAACTTTACTTCAGTCGCACACCCTCAAGCAAACGGTCAGGCAGAAGTCACAAACAGAGCCATCCTCTGCGGATTAAAGGCACGGTTGGACCAGGCTAAAGGATTGTGGGCAGATGAACTACCCAGTGTTCTATGGGCATACTGGACCACGGAGAAGATCGCCATGGGAGAAACACCCTTCAATCTCACCTACGGCACCGCAGTAGTGATTCCCGCAGAGATCGAAGTGCCTACGCTATGATTAGAGGCATACAATGATCAGACAAATGAAGATGAGCTACGTACCAACCTCGATCTACTCGACGAAGTAAGGGACCTCGCGCATGTCAGGACGGCAACCTACCAGTAGAGAGTAGCTCGGTACTATAACGCTAGGGTCAAGAAGCGGAATCTCCGCATTGGCGACCTGGTCCTTCGTAAAGTTATGGTGCCTAAGCCCGGCGCTGACAAGCTCGGGTCCAACTGGGAAGGCCCTTACCGAGTGAAACGAGTGCTCGGGGAAGGAACATACGAACTCGAGACCCTCGAAGGGAAACAAGTACCCCGGGCATGGAATATTGCCAACCTAAGACAATACTATCTGTAAGACTCAAGTAGGCCGCGAGCCACTCTCGAAGCCTAAGGACCAGAATACCGAGCTAATATGACCTCGGCACAACAGGCCCCAGTCGCCTCTACGGCATGGGCAGACTCCGAGAGTGAGCCACGAGCCACTTCTCCAACCTAAGAGCTGAAACACTGAGCTAATGAAGAAACCTCAGCAGCGCCTAAGAGCTGACAGGATCAGCCCCTTTGTCGGACAAAGGTAATGATCGGGGATGCACTCTCTTTGATGGAAACCAAGAGCAGCCTATTTCAATCGTTGAAATTTGTTTTCCAAAATATATTTATATACGGATATACATATATATATATATATATATTATGGTTTCAAAATGGTTGCAAAAGGTTTTAATTCCCGAGATCCATGTGAGTAGAGAGTGCAACACTGTTCCTTGCAGCCGAGGGTGAGGTCCTCTCTTGTCGAGCAGTGTTTGATCATTATGGGCTGAGAGGTTAAGTGTAAGACCATTGAAGGTAATACCTGATGGGCTAATCTTGCATCTGCCCACAATCCCTGGGTTTTTATAAGGTGACTTGGCCCAGAGACCACTTATTGTAATGGTTGGGCCCATTAAGAGCCCATGGTGATGGGCTCAGGGGTTCACTACCCACAACAGTGAATTCGGCCAGGCCTTGTAACAAAGGCTAGGCTAAACCCATGTGGCTTATGTGTAGATCAATGTTTGGGTCCCACGCCATACAATGAAGCCCAACTAGGCAGCAGTTTGGAAGGTTAGTGAGCACATGGACTTAATGGGCCTAAAGCCCAATTCGAACTGATCTAATTTGATTAGTTAAAGAAGGGGGCGGATCTGGGATTTGGATTAACAAATAGGATAGGGAGTTATCCCTATCCACTCAGAGAGTCCAGATCCAAATACAGATTTGGATTTGAAAACTCCTAATAAGATTAGGAGGGTTGATCTAATCTGCAGATAAGATAAGGGTTTATCCTTATCTCTTAAAGATAAGTCCCGATCCAAATACAGATTTGGATCAGGAGACTCCTAATGAGAGTAGGAGCTCTCTTTAAGGCTATAAAAGGAGGAGGGAGAACCTCCAAACACATCAGCACAATAGATCTCAGATCACTGAAAGAGAGAAGGCAGCTACAGTGAGAATGCGCCATCTTCTGCCGCCATTGCCAGTTCGATCTCCACCGTAGGAGCGATCAAGAAAGTTTCTTGATATCAGTCTTTGGAGAAATGCTGATCTGAAGTCGTGCTCATAGCCTCCATCGAATTCTTGCTGAACGATTCGGTTCTTGGGAAAAACACTGTTGATTCTACTCCACCGTACACTGTGTCATCTTCAATGGGAGCAGTCTTCGGAGATTTCTTTGGGCGTGAACACCTTCAATGGGAGTTACTTCTACTCTGTATCAAGTATATCCCTCTCCTACCTTTTGGTTTCAGATCTGATTCGGTTCTTGGTTCAAGATTGATCCTTGAAAATGCAAATTTTCTAAAACAGGGAATGAGATTCCCAGATGGGAGAGAGAAATTTTTGAAATTTCGCCCTACCTTCCTGCAGGGTTCAGCCATCCATATGATGGATCTCTCATCCCTTCAGTGGTATCAGAGCCAGGTTCAAATCTTGAACCAAAATAGACTAGATCTGAACTTGCGCAAATGGGCAGAAGGCGTTCTACCTGATTTGCGCAGATTATGGTTTTTCTAGGAAATTGTTTCCCAAATCAAGGGCGAATGATCTGAAATTAATTCTTTATAAATCTTAATTTTATTTAGAATTGTTCTTTATAATTTTCTTGATTTATGGGTTGTTCGTACAAAGGAGATCGAACTCTTTATTGGCATAGGATATTTGCGATTTGCATATTTTTACATTCTGGTCTGTAATTAATTATTTTTTTTTAATTTTTAGACTGAATGTATAGGAATTCGATCTGATGTAATATTAATAGAAAATTAGGGTTTTCTATTTATTTTATTCAAGATCGAAGCTGGATGCGCAGGAGAAGGAGATTTCGTAGATGTAATATTTTTAGACTGCGGTTTGCAGTTTATGAAACTACAAACTGTGATCTAATATCTGTTTTGCAGTTTTGAGATGTGTGAACAGCCCTGTTACTGATTTCTGATTGTCTTTGATCAGTAATTAATTTCAAATCATTTTCTTGAATTAAAAATCAAACCCTAGACCTATTCGAACTAGATTGGACCAAACTGGTTGGACCAAATTTGTGGTTCGATGGGGGCTGTTCTCAGCCTTATTTTCCCACTTTTGGGTCAAGGGATTGATGTTTAACTGTAAGGCTTAATTCGGCCCACACTTGTAAGGCCCAATTTTAAGGAGTTAAAACTGCTAAAGCCCACCAACTACCTAGATAATATTAATTAGTAATATTATGGATTAATTTGGGCATTAATAATGGGCTTTACATATATTAATTGATTGGATCAATTATATCCTTGCATGTGATGTATGGATGTGTGATGTGCAACATACATGGGCCATAAGTACTTGGCCCAAGCAGATACGATAGTGGCTCATGCGCACACCATGGCTGAATGCACATCATTGCCATGGTGTCCCTATGGGTCATTGGATGACCTCCCTTAGTGGTGGGCCCCACACCATTGAAAAGGATCCGTGTGAAACCCTAGCCGTTTAGGGCCCACCAAAAATCTAGCTTTATGAAAGTCAATGGGAGCCACTTTGGTTTGACCTAAATTAAACTAGGGCGTAATAACTTTGTTCCCTCCTGAAATATGAGTGCGTGTGATTGGGAGATTCATATGATGAACTCTCTAAAGGCCTTCCATCATTAGCATGAAGATGGGTCCTTCAGTTATGAAGAGACGCACCATAAAATTAGGCTATCCAAGTGTTGTTGGATCTGTTGGAATGTTTCATAAGATGATAGGGGCGTCATAGATCGATGTGGGAGGGGCCTATCCTAAAATGGAAGACTCTTTCACGGTACCTTGGCGTTCACGAATATGATGGGTGAGCACTCACTGGACAGAAAGGTTTAACCTAAAGTGGCAATGAACCTTGTCTGACAGAGGCCAAAGGGACTCATATGATGAGTGGATATGATCCTTCACAGAAAGGTGGTGGGGTTATGCAGCTGAAACAGTTGGCTCCATACACCCTATGTGATTTCCCACATTTCCAGAGACATAAGTCGTTGTCTCCGTCATTGAGATGGGAGGGAAATCTCAGAGATGAATAAATGAAAATTGAACATAGATTAAAAGCCATATCTATGTAGATAACATAAATAAATTAGGTTGTGGACTGATGTTTGCTTTTTATCAGAAATGGCAAACGGACAATTTGCAAAGCTGTTGGATGACAACAAACTTAAAGGACCAAACCATGCTGACAGGTACCGTAACCTTATGCTGGTCCTAACTTTTGAGAAGTTGGACAAGGTGGCTAAAAACCCTGCCCCGAAGCGTTCGGGTGATAGGGCTTCTGAGGCCCATAGGAGGGAATACCTTGAGTGGGAAGAGAAAAATTCGCTGGCACGGTGCTATATCATTGCCTCCCTGGACAATCCGATACAGAGGCAGTTCGATCAGATCGAGCTAGCCAAGGACATATTGGATAGTCTAAAGACAATGTACGAAGAGCATAATTGTTCTACTCGGCAAAAGGTCTTGAAGCAGTTCATGACCGCACAGATGTCCAAGGGCTAGCAGGTTCATAACCATTGTCTTCAGATGATGGGCTACATCAATGAACTTGAGGCTCTTGGATCCGGGCTGGACCATGTTACTAAGGTAGACGCCATCCTAAATTCTTTGCCTCCTTCCTTCAATCCGTTCATCATGAGCAATAACATGAACAAGCTGAATGTTAGCATTCAGGAACTCAGCAATATGTTGCAGAGGGCTGAAGAACTGATTAAGAATGATGAGCCTCTTGCTATGCTTGTAGAAGCTGGCAAGTTGGGCAAGAAAAAGAGGAAGGCAAAGAAGAAGCCTAGAAGAAAGCCACCAAGTCCAAGAAGGAGAAGAAGGACAGAGCATCGGATGCTTGTCACTTCTGCAAACAAACCGGCCACTGGAAGAGGAACTGTCCTCAGTACCTGGAATCCAAGAAAGGTAATTTTGAATCATGTGTCATAGAAACCAATTTGTTGGTGACTTCTTCTTCCTAGTGTATTGACTTCGGGGCATCAACTCATGTGTGTAACTCACCGCAAGGGTTCAGGATAAGCAGAAGACTGAGTGATGAAGAAGTAACTCTTTACTTGGGGACTTCTACAAGTGTTGCAGCTACGGCTATAGGAACCGTAGAGTTAATTTTCAGAGAATGAATAATTGTACTGAAAGATTATCTTTATGTACAAAATTTGAGAAGAAATTTGATTTCTGTTTCAAAATTGTGTGTGGATGGATATTCTATTCTTTTTGGTAATACGATTACTATTAAAAGAAATAATAAATTCATCGCATACGGAGAATTTGAGAATTGTCTCTATGTTCTTCATCCTTCTCTGAAAACTAACATAGCCGAAACTACGTCGGATAATATCCCCAAGAAAAGAATCTGTGATACAGTTAATCCCACGTGCCTATGGCATTACCGACTTGGCCATATTAATATAGATCGTATTACAAGGTTGGTAAAGGATGGTCCTTTGGGTTTTCAAACTGTAGAAGATCTTCCCACTTGTGAACCTTGCCTTCAGGGTAAGATGACGAAACGGCCATTTAACGGTAAACCTGAAAGATGTACAAGCACGCTTGACCTTGTACATATTGATGTATGTGGTCCCCTAAGTGTTAGGACTCGTAACCAGCACGTGTATTTTATTACATTCATCGATGATTATTCTCGGTATGGTTACGTGTACCTAATGAGACACAAGTCTGAATCCTTTGAAAAGTTCAAGGAGTTCAGACAAGAGGTCGAGAAACAGTTAGGGAGAGAAATTAAGACCCTTCGATCGGATCGAGGTGGCGAGTATCTCTCTGACGAATTCAGGGACTACTTAAAGGTCAACGGGATAGTATCACAGCTAGCTCCTCCTGTGTCAGAGAGGAGGATTAAAACCTTATTAGATATGGTCCGGTCACTTCTTGTGCACTCAGAGTTACCCACATCCTTTTGGGGTTTTGCATTGGAGACTGCAATATACGTGCTGAACTGGGTTCCAACCAAATCAATTCTGAAGACTCCCTATGAGCTTTGGACCGGAAAGAAACCAAGTGTGAGACACTTGAAGATTTGGGGTTGTTCAGCACACGTTAAAAGAATGAGTGCGAACAAATTGGAATCCAAGACTAGTCGTTGCCTATTCATAGGCTACCCCAAAGGCTCTTGGGGTTACCTATTCTATGACCTGGGAGAACAGATGGTGTTCTGTAGCTGAAATGCTCATTTCTTGGAGGATGATTACATCCTGAACAATCATCGTCAGGAAGTTGTTCTTGATGAGGAGAGCTCAGGAGTAATAGGAGGTGTCCCACAAGTTCCAGGTAGTGACCAACCTATAAGATCTACCCGGGTTTCCAGGCCTCCAGTCCGTTTTGGCTATGACCAGGATAGTTACCTAGTGGAAGCTATGACTTGTGAGGAGGATCCCGTGACTTATACGGAAGCTATGTTGGACATAGATTCCTTGAAGTTGGTAGATGCCATGAGAGCTGAGATGAATTCAATGGAAACCAATAGAGTCTAGACTCTAGTGGATCCGCACTCCGGGGTAAAAGCAATTGGTTGCAAATGAATTTATAATAGGAAGAAGGACCCCGATGGTAAGGTTGAGACCTACAAAGCTCGTCTGGTGGCGAAAGGGTATACTCAGAAAGATGGCATCGGATGTGGCACGATCCGGGCACTCCTAGCTGGCTGCTGACTGGCTCCTTGTTGGCAACGGACGGCACCTAAGAAGATGAAGAAGAAGGATTCACGGGGATTTGCCCGGCGGGAATACACCGAAGCTTAAGTTAGAACACTGGAGAGGAAGAAAAGATTGTAAAAGGCTAAGAGTGTAGGTCACGCTAGATCACTGTGCTCACGAGGTTAACTCGTGAGTAAGTAAGATAATTCAAGTTCAGATGAAAATTCCAAAGTGAGTGAATGTGTCTCTCCCCTTCGCCTAAATAGCTTTTATAGGGGCGTTCTTGTCAAATTGGGCATAATCGCCACTGGGCTCCTGCCGCAGACGTTACCTGCCAGGTCTGCGCAGGTGATCGTTATAGGGTACTATCCACTTGGCTGAGTGACACGTCCCAAAGGGGCAGGCACGCCTCCATCTGTCGAGAGACGTGGGTGCAGACTGTAGAAAGGACAAGGACTGCGCCGCCAGTCAAGAGACGTAGCACAATCTGACCGGTACGGCCTTGTCAGATGGAAGCTTCCTGAGAGCGTCGCATCACTCAGTCGCAAGTTACTTCGTAGCGAGCTATTCTAGCCGCGAGCTACTTTGTAGCAAGCTCTTAGGGGTACTTTGAGGTGACCCTCATCAAAGTTGGTCTTTGGGGCAATTCTTCTGCCCAAGTGCTGGAGCGAGCTGGTTTCCCTAGCTCGCGAGTTGAAATAATCTTGGAGTAATCCCTTCTCAGTAGCTCAGGGGACCTGGAGCTCGCGTTGTAGCGAGCTCCCCCTATAGCGAGCTATGACATAGCAAGCTGCTCTACAGGCTCCTAACTTAGTTGTGGTCAGGCCATGATGTTGAGCTGTTGCTCGTGCTAAGTCAAGTCCACGTGTCATCGTCTCAGTAGGTCAGGTCAAATCATCCTCCATCAATTGCCCCCCACTCCTCGGGCTAAGAGTGTTGCCTTAGCGTGAGGAGTTCATGAAGTGCAAAGGGTTGATTTTACCGAAATTCAAACTTGATTGACTGCTCATATCAAATGCGTGCACGGGAATCAGGGGATTTCTGACTTTTTGAATACCGAAAATGCGCTGAAGCGGCTCTTAACTCCGGATGTCATGCAACCGCCATTACCTCAATCATGGGAGACGTGCAGCCGGTCACATTTCGGTTTCAAAAGGCGTGCGATCAGCTTGACTGCGAACCGTCAGATCTGCCTCGATTTGGGCCGTTGATTCGGAGGCACAGTAACTATAAATAGGAAGGCCCCCTAGGCCTCATTTCTTTTCATGCTATCTTGCTATCTTCGGATTCTGAGGTCGCGCATCCATCTAGTCTACCCAAGCTCTTCCGTTCACTTCGTTTCATCTTTTCCAGTGAGTCTCAATCACTGTCAATCATGTCTGGGTATCCGTACCGTACTTATTACCGGGACTGCAACCAGGACGACGACGCTCCCTCAAGCTCGGGGGGAGCTTGGGAGCAGGTTCCGGAGGCTTGAGAGGCCTCCGGTGATGTGGTCTCTACTTCTCGGGGGAGGGAGCCTGACACCTTCGGTTCCTCCTCTATGATGGCAGAGAGACTCAGGTCCCTAATCCGCTATTTTCACCTTCCTAGGGACCATGTCTACAGCCTCCCCACTGGTAACTTCCCTTGGGAGCATGGTCCCAACGATATAGTTATTTTCCAGGAACAGCTTGAGGCTGGCCTGCGTCTTCCCCTGCACCCCCTAATAGTGGAGATCTAAACCACTTTAATGTTACCATCGATCAGCTTCATCCCAACGCTATCCGAAAAATGGTTGGGACCATTTCTTTGTGTTATGAGAAATGCCTCCCCTTGAACCTTGGCATTTTTGCTTCTATTCTCTGTATTAAAAATGCCGCTCCCGAAGTTCCTCCGAAAGGCGTTTTTACTACCTCTCTCCTCGTCATGGCTATAAACTCTTGTACGAGCTGCCAAACAAGATTCCCGCCTGGAAGCGGGATTATTTTGTGGTCTGTAACCCCGAGGGGTGGCCCTTCCCAACTTCTTGGAGGGGCGCCATCTAGGACCCTGGGGCCAAGCTGGACCCTGAAATTCGGAAAACGATGTTGTCCTGGGCATCAGTAGGCTTCCTCTGTTCGGACTACTTGACCGAGGAGAAGCTCGCATAGGCTGGCTTGAGTCCAGGTAGGTTGCCTTTTTAGGTCGCATAGTGCCTTGTAACAATATTGTGTGTTCATACATTTTGTTTCTTACCGAACTAATATCTTATGGTTTTTTTGGCAGCCATCATGTCTACTGTTGACACGCGCCGCCTCCTCTCAAGCAACCAGATGCGCAAAGTGAAGAGATCGCGTCTTGACCGGACTCCCACCTCTGGGGGTACTGAGTTCGGGTCTGCAGAGCCAGACTTCACTTCTCCACCGCCTGAAGTTCCGCTGCCTCCATCTGAAGGAGGTGCTGGCGGAGTTGGCCTCGAGGAGGGCGAGCTCCCGCAGCAAGGGGTGATTCCTCCTAGTCCTTCTCATCCATTTCCCTACCCGCGGCTCCCAGTGGGGAACTGGGAGGGTGTTAATGATTATGTAGTGGCCAGGTGGAAGAGCCGAAGGGAGATCTGTAATGAGGAGATCACTAAGTGGGGGGAGATGGAGCCCAGGGATCTCACCGCGCTCGTCGCCTCTCACTGTAAGGTGGTAAGTGGTCCTTCCCCTCTCCTCATTTTTTTGCTTACTTTTGCTGCCTTCTAACCTTAGTCACTTGTTGGTAGGTGAACTCTGTCATCCACGCCATGGCCCTCCAGATGAACATCCACTCCGGCGACGCTCGCAATCAGAGGGTCATCGTTCAGAAGCTCCAGGGCGAGCTCGACCGGACCCGGGGCAAGCTCCTTCACACTCGCAAGGAAAGTGAGTCCCATGAGCAGCTCGTCTGAGACCAGGAGGCACAGATCGCCAGGCTTTCCGAGGAGAGCGCACGTTACAGGGAGGAGTCATTGAGGGTGGCCGCGGAGAGGGAGCTCCTTCGCCAACAGGTTCGGGACTTGGAGTCCACACTTCTGGACCGAACTCGGGACTTCGAAACCATGGTGGAGGCTGAGCGGGAGAGGGCGGTCTGGCACTTCAAGGACTCCCAGGAGTATCACAACCTCCAAGTGGAGTATGGCTCAAGCTCGTACCGCTTCGGATTCAAGCTCTGCCGTTGTTTGGACTGAAAGAAATTTTCTGGGCCCAATCTTGACGGCATCACCATGAAGGGTCTGTCTCCCGAGACGGCGGACCAAGTGGAGGAGGAAGAACCTGACTCCCCGGAGGATGAGGATGAGGTGGAGGAGGTGGACCCTTGAGGCTGGCGGCGTTGGTTTTTCTGCTCTGATTTCTGGTGGCTCCCGGGTACCATAAACCCGGTCTTGAAAAGATCTTGTTGGGCGGTTGTGCCCTTTCTACCTTCTGTTAAACTTTCTCGAACTGTTTAGATCGATTTTTTTTTTTTGAAATGGTAATGAATCTTCCCTTTTCTTCTAAGTATGGCGTGCTCCCTTTATTTTTGCTAAAGCGATCTCATCACTTGAGCTTTTAGAGCTACATGCCCGAAATAGGACTTTTTGGTAGTCGTTATCCCGAGCTGTCCTTTAACGTTTAAGGCATCTCTATGGTATACCGCAAAGTGATTACCTTGTATGCCCGAACTATACATTTGTTGGTTATTCCTCAGTTCAACCAACGTACTGAGACGAGCTATGCTTCGTGAGGTTTAAACCCGAGCTGCTTACGCCTCTGATATTACTTTGCCTTCTCCACAGAAGTGGCTAAGTCATTCTTGATGCCGAGGTCTTTGTTAGCTCGGTGTTTTAGCCCTTAGGCTGAGGGGGTGACTTATAGTCTGCCCTTGAAGTTTGCCCATGCCATGGAGGCGACTGGGTCTTATTGCGCCGAGGTCGTGTTAGCTCGGCATTTTGGCCCTTAAGCTTTGGGAGTGACTCATGGTCTACTCAGAAGTTCGCCCGTGCCATAGAGACGACTGGGTCTTATTGCGCCGAGGCCGTGTTAGCTTGGCACTTTGGCCCTTAGGCTCTGCGAGTGACTCATGGTCTACTTAGTAGTTATAGGTAATATTGCCTTAAGTTGACAATATTCCATGCCCGAGGTACTTGTTTCCCTTCAAGGGTTTCGAGCTCGTATGTTCCTTCCCCGAGAACTCGTTTCACTCGGTAAGGTCCTTTCCAATTCGGTCCAAGCTTACCAATGTCGGGCTCAGGTACCATAACTTTTCGAAGGACCAGGTCATCAACGCAGAGGTTCCGCTTCTTGACTCTGGGATTATAGTACCGAGCTACTCTTTGTTGGTAAGTTGCGGTCCTGATATATGCGAGCTCCCTTACTTCGTCGAGTAGGTCAAGGTTGGTACGTAGCTCGTCTTCATTTGCCTTGTCGTCATATGCATCCAATCGTAGTGAGGGAACCTCAATCTCAGTTGGGATGACTACTTTGGTGCCGTAGGTGAGGTTAAAGGGAATTTCTCCTGTGGCGGTCTTCCCTGTGGTTCGGTAAGCCCATAGAACGTTGGGTAGCTCGTCTGCCAATAGTCCTTTAGCTCGGTCTAGGCGCGCTTTGAGTCCGCGAAGAATAGCTCAGTCCGTAACCTCTACTTGACCGTTTGCTTGAGGATGTGCCACCGAAGTGAAGTTTTGTCGGATCCCCATGTCTTGGCACCAGTTCTGGAATTTGATGTCCTCGAACTGCTTACCGTTATCAGAAATGTATGCCCGAGGTAACCCAAAGCGGCACACTATGTTCTTCCAAAAGAAGTTCTGAACATTTCGGGCTGTGATTGTTACAAGGGGTTCGGCTTCTACCCACTTGGTGAAATAATCCACTGCGACCACTAGGAACTTCCTATGGCCTGTTGCTAGTGGAAATGGTCCAAGTATATCGATGCCCCATTGCGCGAAAGGCCACAGGGCAGTGAGATACTTGAGGTCTGCAGCGGGCTGATGATGGATGTTGGCATGTCTCTGGCACTTGTCACACTTTCTGATGAGCTCAATGGCGTCTGCTTTCATTGTTGGCCAGTAGTATCCCTGTCGTAGTGCTTTTTGGGCGAGGGCCCTGCCCCCCAAGTGTCCGCCGCACAGGCCCTCATGAGTGTCACGGAGTACGAGCTCGGCTTCGGTAGGTTGCAAGCAGCGCAGGTAGGGGAACGTGTAGGATCTTCGGTACAATCGTGTAGCAGGAAGCTCGTGAGCGGGTCGATCCAGCTTGACTCTGCTTCAACGACGGGAGCGACCTCCTCTGCCCCCCCCCCCCCCCCCCCCCCGAGAATGCTAGGCCAAGGCAGGTCCTCTATGTACATGGTCCTCATGGTGTTATCACTGGTGCTCACTAACCGGGACAGGGCGTCAGCCTCAGCGTTCTCCGACCTTGGGATTTACCTGATGAAGTATGACTGGAAGTTGAGCAGGGCCTCCTGTACTTTGGCTAAGTAGGCAATCATAGTCGGTTCGCGAGCTTCGTATTCTCCTGTGACCTGATTGACCACGAGCTGGGAGTTGTTGTAGATGATAATGTGCTTGGCTTTCATTTCTTTGGCTAGAGTTAGCCCGACTATCAATGCTTCATACTCTGCCTCATTGTTGGATGCCGTGAACTCAAAGCATACTGCGTACTCTAGTTTCGTGCCACTCGGGCTGTGCAGAACTATTCCGGCTCCGCTGCCCTGCTGGTTCGAGGAGCCATCTATGTGAAGGATCCAGGGCTCCGCATCCCAGTTCTCTCTTGGCCTAACTAGGAGAGATGCCACACTGACTGCTACCTCACGATGCTCGGACTCAACCAGCCTGGGAGCTCTGGGCTCGCCCGAGCTGGGGGCCTCGTGCTCAACCGGCCTGGGGACTTCAGAGCTGAAAGTGCACTCTGCAACGAAATCTGCTAAGGCTTGGGCCTTAATAGTAGTTCGCGGCTTATCTTGGAGGTCGTACTCGCTGAGCTCAATGGCCCACTTCGTCAGTCGACCAGAGACCTCGGGCTTGAGTAAGACTTGCCTCAGAGGTTTGTTGGTGAGGACGATAATAGTATGAGCCTGAAATTACGGACGGAGCTTTTGGGCTGCAATGACCAGTGCATACGGCAGTTTTTCTATCTCTGGATATCTCGTTTATGCTCCCTGCAACACTTTACTAACATAGTGGATAGGTCGTTGGACCCGATCTACTTCATTTATTAGTACTGAGTTGACCACTTCCTCACTTGCCAAGAGGTACAACTCTAAAACATCGCTCTCCTCGGGCCGGGTTAAGACCGGTATGCTAGCGAGATACTTTTTGAGCTCGTCGAACGCGAGCTAACAATCTTGGGTCCATTCAAACCCTTTGCTTTTAATTGCCTTAAAGCTGCTCAGAGCGGCTATTCTGCCGTTCAGCCTCTGAACCTCCTTCACTTTTCGAGGTGGTCTCATATCTAAGATGGCCTTTATTTTGTCTGGGTTGGCCTCAATGCCGCGTCGGTTCACAATATACCCCAGGAATTTACCCGAGGTGACTCCAAAGACACACTTATTCGGGTTCAACTTCATATTCAATTTACGCAGAATTTCGAAAACTAAACTCAAGTCTTGTATTAAGTCACAAGAAAGCTGGGTTTTGACGACCATGTCGTATACATAACATTCTATCTTTTGGCCAATCAATGGCTCAAACAATTTATTTACAAGTCTTTGGAAGGTTGCCCCGGCATTTTTTAATCCAAAGGGCATGACATTGTAACAGTACAGGCCGAACTCCGTTATGAAGGCAGTTTTCTCTTCATCAGCTAGGTCCATCCTGATCTGATTGTAGCCCGAGTAGGCGTCTAAAAAGCTCAGCAACTCATGCCCCGAGGTCACATCCACTAGGCGGTCAATCCTGGGAAGTGGGAAGCAGTCCTTTGGGCAAACTCTGATCAGGCCGGTGTAGTCGACGCACATGCGCCATTTACCGTTAGCCTTTTTCACCAGAACAGGGTTGGCCACACAGCTCGGGTAATAGACTTCCCTGATAAATTCGGCTGCAAGGAGCTTCCCGACCTCCTCGTCGACTGCCCTCCATCTTTCTGGGGCTAGGTTGCATTTCTTCTGTCTAACGGGCCTAACTACAGGATCAGTATTAAGTTTATGAGTTATGATGCTAGGGTCTATGCCGGGCATTTCTGCCACAGACCATGCAAAAACATCTAAATTTTCAAGTAAAAAGCATACCAATTTAGATCGCAGGGGCTCCTTAATGGAAGCACCGATCTGAAGAGTTCGGGCTGGGTCTTCCGCCGAGGCCGGGATGGAGACAGTCTCTTCTGTGGGTGCAGCTCACTCTTTGCTTTGCTCCGTAGGTCGCTCCAACTCGAGGTCATCGGCCACCTTGGTTTTTCCCACAGACGGAGCCAAATGATGCGACACGATCCAGGAACTCCTAGCTGGCTACTGACTGGCTCCTTGTTGGCAACGAACGGCACCTGAGAAGACGAAGAAGAAGGATTCTCGGGGATTTGCCCGGCAGGAATACTTCGAAGCTTAAGTTAGAACGCTGGAGAGGAAGAAAAGAGTGTAAAAGGCTAAGAGTGTAGGTCGCGCTGATCACTATATTCGCGAGGTTAACTCGTGAGTAAGTAAGATAATTCAAGTTCAGATGAAAATTCCAGAGTGAGTGAATGTGTCTCTCCCCTTCGCCTAAAAGGCTTTTATAGGGGCGTTCTTGTCAAATCGGGCATAACCGCCACTGGGCTCCTGTCGTAGCCGTTACCTGCCAAGTCTGCGTAGGTGATCGTTATAGTGTGCTATCCGCTTGGCTGAGTGACACGTCCCAAAGGGGCAAGCACGCCTCCATCTGTCGAGAGACGTGGGTGTAGACTGTAGAAAGGACAATGACTGTGTTGCCAGTCGAGAGACGTAGCGCAGTCTGACCTGTACGGTCTTGTCAGATGGAAGCTTCTTGAGAGCATCGCATCACTCAGTCGCAAGTTACTTCGTAGCGAGCTATCCTTGCCACGAGCTACTTTGTAGCAAGCTCTTAGGGGTACTTCGAGGTGACCCTCATCAAGGTTGGTCTTTGGGGCAGTTCTTCTGCCCAGGTGCTGGAGCGAGCTGGTTTCCCTAGCTCGCGAGCTGAAATAGTCTTGGAGTATTCCCTTCTCAGTAGCTCGAAGGACCTGGAGATCGCGTTGTAGCGAGCTCCCCCTATAGCGAGCTATAACGTAGCGAGCTACTCTACAGGCTCGTTACTTAGTTGTGGTCAGGCCATGATGCTGAGCTATTGCTCGTGCTGAGTCAGATCCACGTGTCATCATCTCAATAGGTCGGGTCAAATCATCCTCCATCAGTTACTTTGGCGATGCATGCATTTCTCCAACCCTAAATGGTGCTAGAGTCGATTGTCATCTTTGTGAATATTAATATAACCATAGTCGATTCCCTAAGACACCCATGAGTTATTCCAGCTAATCATGTATTTTAAGCCATAGTTTTGAAAACTGGACCGAACTAGACTAGTCAGACGGTTGAAATGGTTGATTCGGGAATCAATCTGGTAACCAGTTGTTTTTCATCCTAAAAGTATTTATAGGCCAAAAATGCTGTTTATTTGGTCCTGCTGACTCGGATAATCGAACCGTTGACCTATTGACCTACACTATGGTTTTTAACCATTTTTTATTTTAATTATTTTTTATTATTTTAAATCATAACGAACCATCCATTCATACCAAACGATCAAACCGTTTAATTCAAAAATCGGTCCCAAAACGTTTCCATATCCAATCTGATTTGGGCAAAATTTTCCCTTCAATATCTACTTAACAAATATCTAAGCAAAGATGAACCAGCTGGTTACCATCAAAATAACTCAGGCATCAATAACTACAGAATAACACCACATGTGCATCAAGGGATGAACCCATGCTGGGCCCCACAAAATTAAAAAAATAATATAATAATAAAAAGAAATAAACTTGTTGGGAGACAAAAGATCAGGTCTCATATGGTGGGTCCCGAGGGGGGTAGGCTTTGTAGCTGAGCACAATAATATAGTAATAATTGTACATTTGTACTGCACTCCAAGCATAGCTGAATATAATGTACATGCATTATATAAGTAGTTGATGAGGACCACAATGGGGCCCAGGGGAATTGAACCACTGGCCAGTGGCCACTCACTATCTTCAACTTTACCCAAATAATAAGGATATTAGCGCGCTAGGGGATATGCAATATTGCTTTGCTTTGTCTTTGCATGAAGAATTTGGAGACCTCACTCTTGTCAAAAGCACAAACACCCAATTCATCACGATTTGGTGCCCAAAACAAGGCCTATTTGCACCAATTCAGAGAACCCATCTCTCTTCTTCCAACCCTTTTTTTTATCTCATATATCTTCTAACTTCAAATCCAATTTCCAACCACTGATGATTAAGGCCCCCATAAAAGCTTTTCCTCACATGAGATGAGAGAACAGAACAAGCAACATCTCCCATTGGTCTCTTTGGTTTGGTACATGCAACCAGCAGTCTCGCCTTATCATCATTTCATTTCATTGCATGACCCCTTCTCCGCGGCAAGGAGACAAATCCATCTGGTTCCCAAATCCTTAGCTTCCCCATCTGAATGGCTCTGAGCTGGCCAACTATACTAGTTAGTAATCTTTGAGCAATTCTGATTGCTGCTTCCAGCAGGATCAGTCCAATTAATCTGTTGGTGTTGGGCTCATGCACACCACCAGATAAAGTCATGGCTTTAAAAAACGACCCTGGTTTGAATGGATGGTCCAGGTTCGTTCTGACAAAAAAATAAAAAATAATCAAAAATTATTAAGCGGGTCGATGGATCAATAATTCAACAGGTTATTGACTTTTTTAATGGTTTTTAGTCAAAAATCATATTTAAAATAAAACAAAATCGATTGCCTGAATAATTCCCAAGCTGAACGATCCCACCATCCGAATCAATGGCGGTACGAAAACCATGGAATAAAGTATAGCTATGTGCATGGCGCTACAATTAAATCGCAAGCTAACTAGGGGGACAATAGCATGTTGAGACATATACATGAAAGCATTTTTCATTATTAGCTTTGTAGTTTTCTAAAATATAACTGGAAAACGCCTTTTCTCATGCACCTTTATTGTGATGGGTCATAGGTGGGTTTTGTTATGGCCAGTACCGCCTGCGACCACAAATTTGCTGATCGGGAAATCTATCTCCTGCTGCATGCAAAGTTGGACCTGCAACTCAGAATCGACTAGCCACTAAGTAAGTTCAGGCCTGTCGACATCGATGACTGAGTCAAGCCTTGATCAAGCATATGGGAATGGGATAATGTAGATCTCGATTACGTAACCAGGTGCAACAAGACACAAGAAAGAAAACCTCAGCTCTTGGCTGTTTTGGAGCTTCCTCCCCATGACCACGTTTCCATGGGTGTGGGGTAAAAGAGTATTTACATCACATAGTCTTTTAGCTAGAAAGACAAACAGGGAACTAACGTGTCATGCGCACAGGAAGCTCACAAACTGCCCACCAAACAGACAGATTAAGTTCTTTAATTTGGCAACATAGAGAATTTTATTTTGTTCACACAGGATACAAATAGAGCAGTCATGAAGCGTTGATATTACTCTAAAGAAATCTATTACAGGGCAGTACAAACTAAAATGCTAACTTTACTCTTCAGTTATGGATACTATAGGGGCTAGAGAGCCATATATATATATAGCCGCGCGTAAAGCTCACTAATACAAATGTTCACAATTCTAACTACTAGAACAGTAATGATCATTAAAGTTATATATCTGAGTATTGCACCCAAAAACGGATCGGAAAAACCGGGAATCGGTTTTGTTTTATCCCAAAATCGTTGATTTAATCAGTGAATCACTGACCCGGGCTGTCCATTCAGACCTGATGGCTGAATCATTCAACCCGGAAATCAGTCCTTAGAATGGTTTTTTGTCCGATCCAGTTTTAAAAACCTTACTTTTTGGTGCATCTCTTTGCAGATCATGGAAGTGTAAGAAAACTGTGTCTCTAATGCAAAGTAGTGCATTTGATGGCTGTTTTGGGGGCTGTTTAACCAATAATAACACCCCACGTACGTCAGCCATCAAGTATTATACTCCACAACCACTGGTGGGGCGTTATTATTGGTTGAACAACCCCCTAAAACAGCCATGAGTAGTGCAGCTAATCAGGATTATACCTGTTCATGGGCCAGGTAGCCCTGGCTCGGCCCGCACCCCGGTCAGGCTTGGACATGTAGTTAGGCCTATGGGCCTAACCTCGGGTCCAAAACACCAAGCCTAACTGTGTTTTTGAGCCGGGCTTGAGATTTGTTGAAAAAGCCCAGTCCAGCCTAATTAATTTATATAATATAAAATATATAATATTTATTATAATATACATATATATTAATAAATTAATATATACAATTTTATTTTTTTCTTTATAATTTCTCTCTCTCTCTCTCTTTGTGTGTGTGTTCTACCACTTCAGTGATAGCAGCGGCATGAACTTTAGACTTGGGGCTCAGGCCCAGTCTTGGACTTGGGCCCAAGTTGTAGGCTCGATGGTCGAATCAGACTCGGGCTTGGGCCTTAAAAAATCTGTTAATTAAGAATGAAAGCCCGGCCCAGCCCAGGAACAGATCTAATCAGGACTGATCATTTACTAAAAGGTTTTGGCAATTAAACCCAAAAGAAACGTGGCAAACATTGTATGTGAACAAGTGAAAACAATAAATTCTTGAAACAGAAAGCCACTTATGCAGTTAACCAATCAAAATCTTGAAACTTCATTTGTAGAGATTAGGTCTCAATAGCAATCACTCACCTGGTAGACCTAAAATGCCTCAAATTGGATGAGTAGTGGGTTCTCAACGATGACAAGAGATTGGTAGGGAGTAATTTTCACAAGGGTGTTTATGGTTTTCCAAGGTTTAAGACATGTGCTCTATCTCCGCCTATATATATATATATATATCTTATTTCTAATAGGTCACTTGAAAGGCTTCCAATAATGCACAAAGGCTGTCTACCACACACTACCTCTGGGTGTATCTGTGTGCATGTGGAGAGAGAGAGAGTTAGAGACTTGATTTAATTACACCTGCCGACCATCTAAATTATGTTTTAGTAGAAGACAAGTGAAAATTATTGACCTGACCCACATTTCCTTTGATGGGTCAGGTTGTATAACTCAAACAATGCAACCCGGAATTCAAGCTGGGTTTAGAAAGAATTTACCCTTCCCAAACAAAGGTTTTAGCTATGTTTATATTATTACATCAGTTAATTTGTTCACAGCATGTGAGGACTGGCCTAGTTCTTGATGTCAATCTTGCCTTGATGGAAGGTATCAGCCTGCTGTATCCCTGAAATAGAATGAATGCTTCTTGTATATATATTCATTATTCAATGTTGTGATAGCAGTTGTAAGCTTCCATATGCATGCAAGGTCAGTGACAGCAATTGGTTTATTACCAATGTAACAGGAACTCGGCCAAATTATCAAGATGATAATGCCAAGTGGATCTCTGCATTATTGAGCTCTGACATTCGAGAAAGCATGGTGTAATGGGGAAGCAGTTAGAGGGCCAGTCCAGAATTATTAGTAAAGCTAATGAAGGACCACAGTTGGAGCATTTCTGTAAGCTAAAGTTATGAAGAACAACACCCAATCCACCCAAGGGACCACGGTATACATTTGCCCTGTACCCAACCCAAAACAAGAAACTGAATCACTGTTTTAAAGTATTCATAACTCGTCAAATTTTAACTACAAATGACTCACTGCTTTAATTGGAAGCAAAAACAGCTAATTTTGCATTTTAACTGGAGAATAATGCCTTCAGAATGTTTCACTATTTTAACCGTCATTTTCTCTCTGCTGTGTTACCATGATTCCATCAACTTGTATGAACTTTTGTAAGTATATATGTGGTTCAGAGGCCTTAAGCTTTACCGTTGGAGCATGTGATTGTTCTCTCTCCTAACACTTCCATGAACCAACGCTACCTCACTGTCTAGAAGTTTGATTGATTGATTGATTTAGAGAGAGAAAAGGATATTCCATTAGCAATAGATAAAACAAGGGATAACTAGAAACAAAGAATCCACTCGCATGGCTCATCTGTTGACCCACCAAAGTGAACCCAAAACCAAACGATTTCTTCCTCTTTTTAATGTAAAAAAAAAAACTTAAACATCATAAAATTACAAAATTGTACGGAATGGTGATATCATGCTGTGTGCACTCTATCTCAGAAATAGCTCCCTCTTAATTTACTAGTAACCCCTTTTTAAATTACATCCTGTCTATGGATTTGGCATCAATTCATGGTCAGATCCATACCACCTGTACATTAGAGTTCAGATTTTTAGGGGTAGACGGAATAATAATTAGTGGAGATGAAAATTTATAATTTAGATTTACTTTTCATAAATCCTAATCACTAGAGCCAAGAGCCAAGGTTCAAAATATCAATACGCTCCTCTGTATTGGTAGGGGTGTATCAGTACTTAAATTAATGTATTTTTTATATTTTTTAACTTTTTTCAAAATTTATTTTTGGGGCATATTTTTAATCATATTTGTTATTAAAAAAAAGAGTGTTTTCCGAAACCCCTTTAAAAAGGTGTATCGTAAAGCCACCACTCCGATACAAGACATCCATTATGGGACATACCGTATCGAAATTTTGAATCTAATTGAATTGTTCAGGCTCAACTTAAGTTCAATTTGAGTTTGAATCTCAAATTCAATTAATTATTCAAACTAGAATTCCATTAATAAAAAAGTTTAGCTCAAAAACTTGCAGGCCTGGCTCGATTAATACATACATACATATATTATAGAATATAAAAATATGTTTTATAATATATATTATGAAAATATATTCTTATATTTTATATAATATAAGAATATACTATAAAAATATTATTTTCAAGCTTTCGAATTGGCCTCGAACTCATCAAATATTTGATCAAACTGAGCTCGAATCAAGAAATATAGTTCAAATTGAACTTGAACTAAAATTTGAGCTTAGTAGTTAAGAGTATGTTAGTCGAATTGATCCAAGACATATAGAAGGTCTCCTCTATTGTACCCCTAGTCTACACACCCACCTCACGGCACATTGCAACTACATGTAATAAACATCTACCATACTTGTACGTTTTCGTTTACAAGGAAACATTCCCAATGCGTGATTGCAAGTAGTGTGAGGTGGGTGTTAGGATCCTAGTGAAAAGGAAATTTGGATGGGCATATTCCACATGTAAATTACTTAAACCTCTCATATGTTTTTTTCTTTTTTTTTTAACAAATGCTCTAACCTTTTCAAAACTTTGACCTTTCTAAATTCTTCCTTTAACATGTCAGAGAAATTATATAAACAGACCTCTTAACTTTTCGAATTTAATAGGAAATAAAAAATTACAATGTCATGACACCTTAAATGATAATATATATATTTCAATAAATAAGAAAAGAGACTTCTTGAAATATAAATTCATTATTGAAACATGTAAACAAGCCTATTTAGTGGTATTTTGATCAATAGAAACTCCAATATTGTCATTCATGAGCATCAACATTATCCAAGCCTTATCCCAACTATACGAGGTCAACTATATGAATCATGCTTTACTATTCCATCAAGTTATATCTATTGTTAAATTATTGGCACTTAAATCATTTCTTACTAGTTCTACCTCTGTCCTTTTTCGTCTACCCTTACTCCTAGTCCCTTCAACTTACAACAAATCACTTTTTACAGGTTTTGTTGATAATGCAATCCACTGGGTGGGGATTGAACTAAGGGAAGGTAAAGGATCTTTATAATTTTCCAAAAAAATATGAAGAGACTAATTTAGAGAAGTCAAAGTACAGGGGAGGTTAAAACATTTGCTATAAAACACAAGGGAGGTTAAGTAATTTACCCAAATTCCTAAACAAGACTTGCTATTATACACGACTCCGGATCACCTGCCCACGTCTATCCACAACACACTACCCTCATGAATTGGGAACATCTTCCCCTGTATAATACTATGTAGGAGGATGAGATGTTATCCATGTGTGGCTGCAATTTTATGTGGATAGACGTGAGCAGAGTTTGTGTGAACAGGAGATCCGGACTCATTATACACATGGTACACGTGGTCCTACTTTAATCTGTTACTTGTGTAACTTCTCCATTCTCCACCACACATCGAACATACTGAAACTGATTGTTAAATGCAGGTTAGGAGATGAAATGAAGCACAGGAAAAGCATGTTTTATGGTGTTGGTATCATCATGATCTAAGCCCTGTCCTAAGTATGAGTTATAAACGTTGCAGCTAAGAATGTAAAGATTACTCCTTGCATATGCAAGATTTACAGTCAAGTGTATATTGATGTTAGGTGCAACATTTATAGCTTGGTTATGCAAGATTTACAGTCCTACAGTGCTTTTATGGTACCAGAGCAGTATGAACAAAATAAATGAACACAATTAGATTGGGCAACAGTTGTCTTTAGTGCAACATTTATAGTTGGACTGTGTAAGAGTTACAACTCTATAATGTTTTATATGACATCGATACCATAGAATTTCTCGCTTGATAAACCTTTTTAAGCATTCATATATATCTTAAAACTCAAATAAGTGAACTAAAGTAGGCTTAGTTTGTCTCAGGTGCAATGTCAATAGTCCAATTGTGCGAGATTTACCATGCTACAGCTTGAAGGCGTCAACTAGCTGCTAGCCTGCTGGTAAAGTCTCTAGCTGGTTGTAACAGAGATCTGGCATCGAGTCCCATCCCGTCTTCACCCGGCTTAAGCAGTGGGAGGGGGTTAGGGGTTTGAAGGATGGCTACCTCTGTATGAAGCCTACTAAAAATAAAAAAAAAAGAAGAGAAAAAAGTAAAAATATGTTACAATCAAAGTTCAAAATTTTGATACAATTTACTTATTAAACAGTCCCGAAATGCAATTTTCAAGGTTTCTTCATTAAAAAAAAAGTTTTTTTAATGATAAGTATCAATATTATCAACCCCCACCAGTGGAAATATCAAAGTAAAAAAAAAAATGAACCACATGTTTCTGTACCATAGAATTGCTCATTTGTTGAAGTTTTCTTAACCTTTATCTCAACAATAAGGATAAATTATCAAAACCATGTTTATTTGGAGACCCAAATTTTCCAACCCATGACTAGAAAATCTGAAAAGGGCATGGAACAGGCTTTGGGTTCTTGTGAATCTCTTAGATTTTCTTGAGTTTCCAATAAAATTTTTTAGAGCTGAAAAAATATTTTTTCACAAACCCTATTCTTTATTCTCTAAGACATTAATTTAATAAGATTTTTCTTTCTACCCAACCCTTTTTAGGGCAATGTTTTCAAAACCAGACCAGACCGCACGATCGGACTGGAAAAATGAGAGCCGGTCACCTGACCTGGTTCCGTTTTAGCCCAGTACTGCTTTTTTGGCCAAAAGCATTTGATTTCAAAATTCAAACCATCAACCCAGACAACAGTTTTTAGTCATTTTTTACTTTTTATTATATATTTTAATCAGAACGAACAGATGGATCTGTTCGGTTCAACAGTCAGACTGTTGGAACCGGACCCAGAACCGTCCGATTCGGTTTTAAAAACCTTTCTTTTGGGGTGGGGTTGGGAGTGTTTTAAACTTACAAACTCAAATCTTTTTCTTTATTTATTCTGGTTGACTTCTTTCACCAAGAAAGTTCTCGGTGACTTCATTTGCTAGACACATTTAATGCGAATGTAGAGGTAAGTCACAACTAACAACATGCTTTCTGCTTCACAAGCCATACACATCACGTCACCTCATAAAAATTAACACACTTTGAACAATAAATCATGTTGATCTAGAGGGTCCAAGTGATGGGGTAACAGCCAAATGCCTCCAATTCTACCACACTAACATGAAGAGGTTAAACACTGAAGCAAAATATAGATTGGACGTCGCAGATTAAAGGGTCCCATATGTCAATTTCGAATAGAGATTGATCAAGCCACAAACCAAACTCATGCGTACCGTCAAATTATACGTCCAAACAGAATAGGTGGTTGGCTTTTATGGTGTGGAGCGTTCCCACACTTATGGTCCCTGATTGTGTTTCATAAATCAGTCTAGTCTAGGCTTTATTTATAGGAAAGAAGAAGAAAGTAAGTTGAAATTGAATTAGATTAGAGGTACAAACCCTCAAAGCAATTCTCTTATTGGGCCACATGGCATCCATGATTCAATTTTATCCCTCCAAACCCCCATTCTCCCAGCACAGCGGATTCCAAGACTCCTGCCTGGTTCAGTATGGATCTGAAACGAAAGCACCAAAGTATTTTCTCTTACACTGTCTTTAAGTTTCTCATATATCATTCATACCACCACCACCACATTTGTTGATGATGGAGTGCCCACCACCGCCATCATCACCTTCTGCACCACCCGAAGATCAAAAAATCCCCGCAATTGCATTAGAGAAAGCCTCATGTCTGCCACTTTCAGTGTTTTCCCACCAGATCAACTCTCTTGTCTTAAAATTTCTTCCGCTTATTACTTTTTCTGTTCAAACAGAGTATAACATCTTTTTTTTTCCTTTTCTTTGCTCTTTTTTCTTGTGACCCACTTAATCTTCGCTTTTTCTGCCTAATCCTTTCACTTATGTTCAAAGCAGATGATGAAACAGACCTTAACTCGTGCCACCAGTTCTTCTATTTATAACCAACCCCCCAAAGCCAAGCCTTAAAGTCACAAAAAGTTTTTACAACATTCTCAGCAGTTGTGGTACTCTTCCAGGATTTTTGAACAATAAGATGTCATTTTCATATGCAAAATCTTTCTTACAACGGTTTTTTAGCAACAACCTTGGAATGGAGAGTGGCAGCTATGGCTTCTTCTCCAGTGATATCTTACCATCTCTCGGAGCCAGGCTTAACCAAGAAACCAAGCTTAGGAGATGCATCATTTCTCCTTTCAATACCCATTATAGGTGACAAAACTTCGGACCTGTTCACTTAGTGTTGTTATTTTCTTCTGAAGCAAATGTGGTTATCATTTGTCAAAGCACACCAATCAAATTTTTTCTTCATGCCAGGGCCTGGGGCATGTTTCTCATTGTTCTGGTCATTTACTCAGCCTGGATCTGCCCATTTGAATTTGCATTTCTAAAATACAAGCAGGACACACTGTTCATCGTTGACTACATTATCGATGGCTTCTTTGCCATTGACATTATTCTCACCTTCTTTGTTGCATATCTTGACCGGAGATCTTATCTTCTGGTTGATGATCCCAAGAAAATCGCAATCAGGTAAATAAGCAGTTTCATAGTTCTGTAGTATTTATGAACGAACCAGTATATAATTTAGCCTTTTTCACATTAGTCTCATCTTTTTTCTTAAATGCTCTGAGCTTACATGCAGGTACATGTCAACCTGGTTTGTCTTTGACGTCTGCTCAACAGCACCACTTCAACCTCTTAGCCTCCTGTTCACAGATAACAGCAATGAACTTGGTTTTAAAGTACTCAGTATGCTCCGTCTGTGGCGTCTCCAACGGGTCAGCTCCTTATTCGAAAGGTCCATGGCCAAATCCAAATCTCTTTCCCTCGAAATTTCAAATGCTTTGGGTGGAAGAACAATAATATTCATTAAGCTGGTTTACTTTCTTCCAGACTGGAGAAGGACATTCGTTTTGATTATTTTTGGACTCGGTGCACAAAGCTCATCTTGGTAGGCCTCCAAGACTTTGCCTTCTCCATTCTTGGACTCCTACCTAGACCCGCTACTTCTATCAAAATTATACGCCCTTTCCTCTTAACTGCAGGTCACTCTGTTTGCAGTACACTGTGCTGGATGCTTTAACTATCTGATTGCTGACAGATATCCCAATGAAAATAGAACCTGGATAGGTGCTGTAATGACAAATTTTAAAGAAAAGAGCCTATGGGACAGATATGTAACAGCAATATACTGGTCTATCACAACACTAACTACAACTGGTTATGGTGATATACATTCTCAGAATCCAAGAGAAATGCTGTTTTCTATCTTCTATATGCTATCCAACTTGGGATTGACATCGTACCTCATTGGCAACATGACAAACCTTGTTGTTCATTGGACCAGCCGCACCAGAAACTTCGTATGTTCTCCACTTCAAGAACTTTTCTCTGCTTGCTAAAATAGTTATAGAGATATAAGCAATCTTGGTAAGCAGGCCATAATAAATCCAATTACCAACTGTTACTATAACCACATTTGGACATTTATATATAAATAATGTCATGAGAAACAAGTTCAAAAACAAAGCAGAATTTATTTACAAATGGAACTGCATAAAAATTCTGAAAACCAGGCATCACTTCTTATTGTTTGTTAAAAATTAGGTTCTTATCTATACATTCAGTAGCATATCCTACATTTTTGTGGGAAAAAATAACTTTCACTTCTATGATCAATGCTAAGCATACTTGTTTTCAATGCTGTAGAGGGATACCATCCATACCGCTTCTGAATTTGCAGCACGAAATCAATTGCCCTCACACATTGCCGATCAAATGTTGTCTCACATATGCCTCAAGTTCAAAACAGAAGGATTGAAACAGAACGAGACCTTGAATGGTCTACCAAAGGCCATTCGTTCAAGCATAGCACATCATCTCTTCTTCCCTATCATTCATAAAGTCCATCTTTTCCAAGGAGTTTCCAGTGATTTCCTTTTCCAATTGGTAATTACTTAACATAGTTCACAAACTTCCATGGTAACTGTTTTTTTTTTTATCTGCTAGGATTGAATACTGATTTATTGTCCCAAAAAACAAGGGTCATGGAGCAATAGCCCCAGCCAAGAATTGCATAATTCCTTAGAAATATCTGTTTATTGAATTACTCCTCAAAGTTCCATGTTATGTAAACGAATTTTTTCCTTCCATAATAAGGTTTCAGAGATGGAGGCTGAATACTTTCCACCCAAAGAGGATATAATTCTGCAGAATGAGACCCCAACAGATCTTTATATACTGGTCTCAGGAGCAGTGGTCAGTGATCTAATATTAATTTTTTTATTGGAAGCTGCATTTTCATTTACGAGACACTATCTTTTGATCCTCTATAATGCCCACTGCTAACTAATTTAATCTGGTTGCTGATTGTTCTATGGTTTCAGGATTTTATAGTATATGTTGACGGGCATGAGCAGGTATGATCTTTCTGCTTCTCATATTAACTGTCAATAGAGTAAAGGATATGGAACAGACCTAACTTGAATTCTTCATGAATATCATATACAGGTCCTTGGAAAAGCAATTGCAGGAGAAATGTTCGGTGAAATAGGGGTTTTATGTCACAGGCCACAACCATTCACTGTTAGAACCACGGAGCTTTCTCAAATCCTACAGTTGAATAGGAGCTCACTAATGAACATTATTGAGGCAAATAAAGAAGATGGAAGCATTATAATGAGCAACCTCTTCCAGGTATATATTATATCAGATAGACCTTTATACTTTAAAGAATCCTTCTAATGGTTAATCCTTTTCTTTTGCAAAAATGTGTTCATGAGAGAGGGGGACGGGTTTTTTGGTAATAAAAGCTAAATGCTCTATGTTCCTTTTCACAGAAACTGAAAGAACTTGATGGCTTTGGCTTCAGAGAAACATGTGCATATTCACGCCTGAACCTCAAAGAATGGCTCCATGAAGGACCACAAAAGGAAAAAAGTTGTTTTCATGTGGGATGTCAAGAACCTTGTCCACACACAAACTCAAACCAGGATACAAGAGACAGCAATATTCTAGTGTCAGAGGCTGCAGAAAGGGGCAAAGAAAACACAGTCTATGATCTCATTAGATGGAGAGCTGATGCTAATTCAACTGACACATATGGCCAAACAGTCCAGAATATTTCTGTTCACAATGGGAATCTTGAAATAATTAAGATTCTACTAGAAGGAGCAAATATAAACAACTTAGATGCTAGAGGGTGGACGCCAAAGGTTATTGCAGAGCAACAAGGACCAAAAAACATTTATAACCTCTTACCATGTTATGAGAACAGGAGCAGAAATTTAGAACATAAAATAGAATTCATTGAGAAAGAGACAATCAAAAACATTGAGAATGGTCAAAGAAAAGATGGGAGAAATGGAAAATCCAAACTTTGCAGTACCTGTGAGAGCCAAGTTACAAAATTGACAAACATAAGAGTCACAATCCACATGCCCTTTCGAAAGGAATGTACAACTCAAGAACAATTTGGGAAGTTAATTGTCCTACCTGATTCCCTAGAAGATCTATTCAAGGTAGCTGGTAAGTCTTCTTTTAACTCAAGAGCATTTCATTATAAACCTGAAAATTCGAAGGTAAAATTATGGCACTAGTTAAAGTTACTCGCAAGTAAATATAGCATAGAAAAATTAGCTGGACCACGTTCCTAGAAACTCCCAACCATGAATTTAAATCAATAATCCATGTAAATCAGGAGCATTCTTTCTTAATTAGGCTATATCTTTTCTCACACAAGTACTATGTGAAACTGCAGGTCAAAAATTTGCAGGCTACCATCCAACAAAAGTTGTCAATGCACAGAATGCAGAAATAGAAGACATCAGTGTCATTCGAGATGGAGATCACCTGTTTTTCCTTCAAAATGAGCATGAAATACAGATCGCAATGTAACATAACCATTATTTAGGAGAATATAGATACAATGTGGATTGTAGACATACAAATAGTTTATAATTTGTAGGCAATTATAATGAGAATAAAAGGAACAAGAGAACATGTTAATCAAACTTGGCCTTCAAAGCCAACAATCATACTGGAAAATTGAGTAATAGAATTACATTTGATCACAGTTAACTCATGATAACCACAGAAAAAATCATCCATCAATAAAACTCAAAGAATAATAATACAAGAAACTACATCTTTAAGAATATCAATGATTTGGTGGGCTATGTAGGCAGGGAAAATTCAAGGAGATCTTCCATTCTATAGTTTTTCAGAGTGATACAATGGATAGTAATCAAATCCCTGATGCACTGCAAAAGGAAAAGTAACAAGAAGAAAAAATATGATGTCTGGCATGATATTTGTCACTGATAGGCCGCTTAAAATCTTCCTTTGGCCCTGCTGGCCTGACTCTATTGGAAGATGTATCAGAAGAAGCATGTAAGGATACTTCAATCCAAGTAAACACAATGAAGTTCACTTCCATCCAATGATAACGTGAAGTCTCTGTACACTTTCTTCACATTGTTACTCGGTAAGAGTTCCATAATAGTATCATTCCTCTTTAATAGTGCCAGTAATTGGAAAAGGGTGAGCCTCTGTGTTGAAAACAAATTTATCCAAAGGAATGACTGTGCTGTCCCCAAATAGCAGGTATAAATACTTCAATGTCTCTCCTATGAAGAAGGTCTCCATCTTGTCTCTTCTTTGAGGGGGAATCGTGGTGACATCATCTAGAGAAGTGTAGCCCCCAGAATCCACCTTTGTATATTTTTCAAATGCTTCAAAGATCTGCCAACCCCATTCTCGATATCTGCAGAGGTTCAAGACATTAAGCAGTTAAAAGGGACAAGATATGGAGCATGATCATTTATATTTTTAGTGATGTACAAAGAAGAGCTTGCCTAAAAGACGTCCTTCACATAGCATAAGAAAACTACAAGCCTAAAAGCATTTCTTAACTTACTTGGGGTCTTCTGTAATACGAAATAAAACAAATAATGATTCAACAGTTTCAGGGCGCAAAAGGTTGTGACGATCAGCATGTTTAATTATGATATCATTCAAATATTCAGAACTTTTGTTTCCACCATCAGGTCCTCCTTCGGAAGCTCCCTGCTTCATAAAAACCATAAATCATTCTCCAACAAAAATGGAAACTGAAATTAGATGCAGAACATTTCTATGTATTAACCAGCCTTGTACGTGTACATTCACATTTTACATGATCTACAGTACGATTCAAAATAATTTTTTAGTAACCAAACTCACCTCTACATTAAAATAAGCAATTTCTGGAGCAAGACCAGTAGAAGTCACAAAGTACATCTCAACACATGTCTTTGCTAGATCTTCTGCCAACTTCAAGTTTTCCAAGTCTTCAAAGGTGAGCAAATTTTCTTCCATAGCTTTTTTCTTTGTAATCCCTTTAGTAGCACCTAGCGCCAAAGTTCCTGGCAAGAAACACACCTGAACAAAATATCAGATGTCTCCACATTAGTAGATTAGCCATTTTAGGAACAAGTAGTACTCGAGTAATTTTAACAATAGATAGCACGAAACACGATTCATGTAGCCAACCCCACATAGTTGGGACAAGGTTTAGTTTACTTAAGGACTGATATTTTGTGCAGAAACACTAATAACTGCATGAACAAAACATGATCCTTAACAGATGAACAAGGTGGACAGGTGGAGGGTAAGTGGTAGTCCTAATATTCTTACAACTATATTGCTTGTGTGTGTCCCAACTGCACCCATTGGAAGCACTTGGAGTCGGAGATATAACTTGGTATAATTCCAAACCAACCAGGGACAAAATCAGGTTGGGCCAAGTTGGGTTAAAGGATGCATTATGGTTAAGATTGAAAAATGCCAAACTGAAGTTAAATCAGGTTGGTCTAAGGCTGATGATGTAGACTGATATGATATAAGGCTTGACAGGTAACAAATTTCAGGGAAAACTGAAAAGCAAATTGATGATTTTGAGGGTTTAAGTCCAAGATTTGGTTTATAGGACCATAGGCAGATCTAAGGGAAATGAGGGGTTATCTTGGGCTATAGGGCTATAAGATTTGATTAAAGAGATGATTTAGTGATGAAATTCCTGCAATGTGCAGAAATTTCTAGAGAGAAAATATAGTATCCAATACTTTAAGATTGAAATGGAATTTCCTCATACTGTTTCAGTGGAATTCCTTTTTTTCTTTTTTTGAGAAAAGGTAACTTTCATTCAAAAAGAAAAGGGAAGGATGTACATGAGAAGATGTACAAACAGGGCTTCCAAAACAAACAAAAAAAAAAATCAAAAGCCTGCTCAAGAAGATGAAAAGTATTTTACCTATACAACATATTCCTTCTGACCCCACTTTTAGCTAACACATCAGCCAAAAAGTCAAGATTCTTAGGTATCCATCTGAAACAACATTGAAAGGAAGCCAAGATATCAAGAATTTCAAGCAAAAAATGGGCAATCCTCCAAGGGCCTGCACTTCTCTTTTTAGCCCAACCTATTGTGATTCTAGAGTCTCCCTCGTTTCAGTGGAGTTCTTAGGATGGTAAATTAAAGAAGATGGGGCACCTAGACTGAATGTCATGACTTGTACAAAAAAGGTAACCATCTAAGCAACTAGGTGCCTGCCTAGTAGAAAAATCAGAAAATAAAAACAGATTTATAACAGAAAGGAAAGAAAAGAAGAAGAGTTTCTTGGAAAGAAGAGAAGAAGATATGGGAGAAGCCAATAATCATCTGTCCACCCCACTCATTAACTTATATACTAATTAATTAAAAGGAAAGACAATCACTAATATGCCCTTAATAGGGTGGCTGCTGTCAATAACATAAAAGAAAGCATTAATTATTGGGCCTTGGGCCCTATAACACTAATTAAAAACATAAAACATAACTATTTAAACCTCAACACTACACCTCAAGTTGGGAATAGATGTCACACATTCCCAACTTGCATAGATCGTGTTCAAGCTTGTTCTTTGAGACCCCCTTGGTGAGTACATCAACAAGCTACAGTCAAATGAAACATATGGCAAGCAAACTTCCCCAGATGTCACCCTTTCTCTTATGAAATGTGTATCTACTTATATATGCTTTGTTCTATCATGCTGAACTAGGTTATGGGCAACGTTAATTGCTGCTTGATTATCATAGTAGAGCATCATAGGTGTATCAACTAGCTTGACTCCAAATTTTTCACTCCTGAAGCAGAACCAACACATACTTTCTTTGGGAAATGTAGATCCCATGTTTGGATCTTACCATTTTAATACCCAGAAAATATCATAGCTCCCCAAGGTCCTTAATCTCAAAACTCTTGGTGTAGGATCTTCTTTAAGGCATCAATCTCACTCAAGTCATTCCTTGTGACCATAATGTCATCCACATATACTATTAGCATTGACACCATTGATCCCCTTCTCTTCACAAACAAGGTATGATTTGATTGGGTTTGAGTGTATCCAAAACAAGTCAATGCTCCCCTAAACCAATCAAACCAAGATCTAGATGACTGCTTCAATCCATATAAAGGCTTCTTTAATTTGCATACCTTTCCCTTGCCTACATCACCATAGAAACCAGTTAGAAGGTCCATGTACACCTCTTCTTGCAAATCTCCATTGAGAAAAGCATTCTTCACATCAAGATAAAAAAAGGGGCCAAGAATCGGTGGTTGCTAGAGACAAGAGAATCTGAACTACACTCATTTTTACCATTGGTGCAAAAATCTCCAAGTAGCCTATCCCATAGGTCTGAGTATACCCTTTTGTAACCAGCCTTTCCATGGACTTTTCAATGCTCCCATCATCAACCATGTACTTCACAGTATACACCCACCTACATCCAATTGTCTCCTTATCAACAAGTAGATCTGCAATTTCCAATATCTAATTTTTTATCAAGGATTCCATTTCCTTTTGCATAGTTGTCCTCCACTCAGATTTGGAGAGAGCCTCACATGGGAGAAAAATGTGATGTAGAGGACTGAGAAAGAGAAAAATACACATCTAGAATCCCAGTCATATGATTAGAAGCTCCAAAGACGATAATTCAATGAGAGGGTTTGGATGCCAAACAAGCCATACTTGAGTGGGCAAGAGTAGTTGCATTATGTTGAGACGTAGCCTAAAGGAACCGCTCATACTCATTACGTGGAACACTCATCATCTCTTTCCCAGAGACATTTGTAGATGTAGAACGTGTCTAATCAACTTGTTGAATTTCATCTTTCGTGCCATCACCACTAACCGCCGCATGATTGGCCAAGGTAGAGGGTGACCCATGTAGATCATAACAAAAATTGATAGTATGTCCCTCCATTCCATAGTGCATACACTTCCTCACACCATTACCACATCCTCTACCACAAGCTCCCCCTGAATCTCAACCTCCAATATGCCCACCACCATGATTGAACAGGGGACCACTACACCACCACCACCTGGCTGTGTTCCTCGAGCTCCTCCTCTACCACCATGACCTCCACCTCTTGTTATTGCAAAAGCAAACCTATCAAACACAATAGAATGCTCCGGAAGTCCAATAGAAATCCTCTAGAGACGAGAAAGCACTTCCTCTAGAGAGGGAAGGGCAAATCCACCTAGTATCTATGCTCTAGCCTTCAACCCTACTAAAAATCTGGTAACATCAAGCTTCCTTCTCTATTGTTGTTGAATTTTGACGTCAGATGTAAGGGGATGATAAACATTCAAATCATTCCAAAGATTCCTCATGCTAGCATAATACTCTCCAAGACTTTGATTACCTTGTTGTAGATTAAAGTACTCTTGGTAAAACTAACATACTCAGGTAGTATTATCTTGTCCATAGTAAAGCTTCTTTGCATGGTCCCAAATCTCCTTGGTTGTATTTAAGAACATAAAGTTAAAACAAATCTTAGGTGCCATGCTATTCCACAACCATGTCATAATTTGTGCATCTTCTTGTTCCCAATCACTGTATCCCTAAGAATCAACTCAGGGTTTTTCCTCTCTCACATGCTTCACTTTCTTCTTAGCTCTAAGAAAGACCTATACAGACTTAGCCCAAGGCACATAATTCTCACCATTTAGTTTAATACAAGTCATCTGCACATTCAGGTAACCAAGGGGAATAATAAAACTAGACTTTTGTTCCTTGCTGTCTCCCATAGCTGTCATAGTAAAAACAAACTTCCCACTCACTAGGATATTACAGCATTTCACTTTCTAACCACCACACTACACCACTAATGGCTGATTATTGCTGAAAACATCTACTGTCACAATTTCAAAAATAACAGTCACTGCTGTCATACACTTTCAGCACCACAAAACCACCCAGATACACTCCACATGCATACCACTAGGTCTGCAACTAACCGATACTTGTTTCACACTGTGACACCCATGAAACCCACCTATTTAAACCACACAAATCAGTCCTGCACCAATCTGGCCACTACACCACCTAAAACAGCCCTCTTCGATCAATCGATTAGAGGGTTCCTACCAACCACATGAAACACTCACTGCACCACCAACTGGAGGCATGAAAACCTCCAAAGGAAGAAAACAATCACTCCTTTTCAGCCCTTTTTTGAAACTCCAAGTGATCAGTGAGATTTATACAGAGAACTAGGGTAGAAGGAGATCTAAAATTCTGGGTTAACATATGACTCAACCACAGCCGCTCTGATACCATGTTACAGATCTAATCTGTACTGGTTTCAGTCCTAGAACAATAGAGAAACAGAACAGAGAAGAAGAGAGAAGAGAGAAGAGAGAAAAAAGAGGAGAGGCAGAGAAGAAAATCTGGTTCGAACTAGAGAGAAAGTCTAACTCTCTAGTCGGCCAGGTATTATTTAAAGGTTTCTAGTTTAAGTTACAATGACTCTTATGCCCCTAAGTATGGGACATAACACTTAAATCAAAACATAAAGGACAGTATACCATGCTACTAATATAAGATAAAAAGACCAAACTACCCCTTAACATCCGACCCTAACAAGTTCTAATCAAGCTTCAAAAGAGTTTCTAGGTTGGGGTACTGTTTGTGGGAGGTCTTGTTCATGCATTCTCAGGCTCGCTCGTTTGTTTTGTTGGAATGGCTTGTGGGATCTGTTTTGCCCCTGTTTTTTTCTTTTTATTTTTGTATACGTCTTCTATACTCTGTTTTCTTTTTAATAAATTTACCTTATCTTACGCAAAAAAAAAAAAATTATATTTTTTACTCTTTTGTTTGTTCTTTTGTCAGATCTGTTGTCACATCATATAAAACAAACCAAACTCACAAATTACTAGTATAGACCCACTATACAGTTCCTTGGAATGACTTGCTGATTGATTTCAAAAAGGCCACTAGGGGAATTAAATTTTACTGGCAAGTTTGACATGAATTTTCAATAAGGTAGCTATTAAGTGTCCACAAGTTCAGAAGTATGACATACCAGGTGATCCATTTTTGGACTAAAAGAACCCTTGGATCCATAAGGCAGTTCCCCTACAAAAACCAATCCTTTTGGCACAGATTTCCGAACAAGAAGGTGTCTTACGCCTTTCATTGCTTCCTCATACATGTCATGCAAATACTTCAAATTACTATCTCGATTTGGTCCTTGCTGAAGCCAAACTTTTATCAAGTATTCATAGTAGCTGTCACCACGGGAACCCAACCGAATATTTTCTCCACTGAACTCGCCAGAATGAGGGCTGCACTCATAAGAAAACAAAGTCATCCAAAACACATGCACAACGATTGAAACCTAAGCTGTAATCAGTTTAAGAAGTTTCACAGAAACAGGAAGCAATCAATAAACAGTACCTAAAAAACTAAGACGCACAAGTTAGCAATAGAACAAATACAACCATTAGCAACCATGCATAAGAATGAATAATTCCTATCCTATTTATGCATGAAATGTTATACTTTCAATTTAGGGATGCTCATCAAAAACTGAAAAACTGGACCAAACCAAGGAAACTGAACCAAAAAAATCCAGTTAACCGAAGGACCAGTTTGGTTTTTGGTTAATCTAGAAAAAACCAGCGGTTAACCAAACCGACCAAAAATTGCAACATTTGAGAGATAATATAAAGGAATGAAATAGGGAACATTTTGGAAGGATAGAAGAAAGGAAGATAACCCTAATCTCTCACATTGAAGAACTAGATGAGGTGGAGATTGAAAGAAACCTTAATGCCGAAGAAAGGAACTTGAGATGGAAGTTGACAAAGGAATTGGAGTTAGGGGTGGATTCGAGCCAAGCCGAGCCAAATAGTATGAGGCTCGAGCTCAGTTTGAGCTAAAACCTTGAGCTCGAGCTCGGCTCGAGTCATAACCTCATAAGCTCGAGCTCGATTTGAGAAAAATGTTTTATAAAAATTAAAAATTATATATAAAAAATATTTTTTTTATATTTAAAAAAATAAGAATTATAGTATTTTTATTATATATTTTTTCTATAATTATATTATATATTATAATATATATATATATCCGAGCCGATGAATGCGTAGAGGAAATGAAGAGATCTAATAGAGAAGGATTTGTGTGCAAATTGGACTTGGAAAAGGCTTATGATATGGTGGATGGGAATTTCTTAATAGAGGTGATGCAAAAGTGTGGTTTTGTGGAGAGATGGTGCAATTGGGTGTTTGGTTGTATTCGGTCTTGTCACTATTCTATTCTTGTTAATGGAGTGGTGAGAGACTTCTTCGGTTCTTCCCAGCCTGCAAGGGGTTAAAGGCAAGGTGATCACCTCTCAGCTTTTCTTTTTACCTTACTGGCGGATGTTTTTAGTAGACTCCTCTTTAAGGCTAACAGGGAAGATGAGATTAGGGGTTGGAGAGTGGGGAGAAACAATGTTCCAATTACTCACCTTCAGTTTGTAGATGATATCATAACTTTTTTTGTGAAGGGGGGTTACTAGGAGGGTGAGGAATTTAAAAGAACTGGTCAAGAAGTTTGAAAGGATCTCAAATTTGAAAATAAATTTAGACGAGAGTTACCTAGCAAGGATTCATTTGGAAGGGAATGCATTAAGTGCATTAGCGGAGTGCTTAGAGTGTGAAATAAGACCGGCAGCTTGGAAGAGAAACCATGTTCCCTTAGGAGGTAGGATTACCTTAATAAGATCAATCTTGGCTAGAAATGATTTCCTTTGGGAACCAAGTGAGGCTAAAAGAGACCACTTAATCAAATAAAAGATTGTATGCAGAAGTAAGAAAGAAGGTGGTTTGGGTATTGGGAATGTGAGAAAGAGTAATATGGCTCTTTTAGGGAAGTGATTATGGAGATGGCCTTTAGAGAGGGAGAGTTTGTGGCACAAGGTGGTGGGCAGTATTCATGGTGTTAGACAGTTTATGCCCTTAGCTCCAATCAGAATGATGTACATTATGAAATTTAATGTAAATGAATAAAGTACATATTTGATTCATGTTATTATGGTGTGTTTCTGTGTAATACCCTTAAACTGGACACATATGAGACTCGTGTTAGTTTAGAATCTTCATAGCCAATGGATAGATCTGGGGAGATTTATCTTGCCAAGGCTGACACTGATGTGCCGCCAAGTTGGTTGGGGTGGCTTGTCTTAGCTGCCAATGTGAGACTTGAGGTACATGCAGTGTGGGTTTTCTGGAAACCCTGAACCGGACCAGAATTCCAGTATTGCCCTGGACCTTGGAGATAAATGGGCAAAACTGTAATGTCGCACCAGACCCCTGGGTATGTTGGGACAATCCGAGAATTCATCTAAGTGGGTGATCATAGTGACAGGATCAGCCCCTTTGTCGGACAAAGTGAATGATCGGGGATGCACTCTCTCTGATGGAAACATAAACTGCCAGCAGTTGATTTCAACCGTTGAAATTTGTTTTGCAAAATATATTTATATAGAGATATACATATATATATATATAAAATGTTTGCAAAAGGTCTTAATTCCCAGGATCCATGTGAGTAGAGAGTGCAGCACTGTACCTTGCAACCGAGGGAGAGGTCCTCTCTTGTCAGGTAATGTTTGATCATTATGGGCTGAGAGGTTAAGTGTAAGACCATTGAGGGTAATACCTGATGGGCTAATCTTGCATCTGCCCATGGTTCTTGGGTTTTTATAAGGTGGCTTGACCCAATGACCATTTAGTGTAAATGTTGGGCCCGTTAAGAGCCCATGATGATGGACTCTGGGGTTCACTGTTTCCTATAGTGAATTCGGCCAGGCCTTGTAACAGAGGTTGGGTCGAACCCATATGGCTGATGTGTAGATCAATGTTTGGGTCCCACGCCATACAAGGATAGCCAACTGGGCAGCAGTTTGGAGGTTAAGTGAGCACATATACTTAATGGGCCTAAAGCCCAATTCGAACTGGCTTAATAAGATTAATTAAAAGATGGCGGTTCTGGGATTTAGATCAGCAGATAGGATAAGGGATTGTCCCTATCCACTCAAAGAGTCCAGATCCAAATAAAGATTTGGATCAGGAAACTCCTAATTAGATTAGGAAGGGTGATCTTTATCTACAAATAAGATAAGGGATTATCCTTATCTCTTAAAGAGAGTCCAGATCCAAATAAAAGATTTGGATTAGGAAACTCCTAATGGGATTAGGAGAACCTCTCTTTAAGGCTATAAATAGAAGAGTAGGGCGAACCTCCAAATCATCTAACAGACTGTTGAATTCCAGAGAGAGACAACACAGTTTGATTGCACTGTCTTCTTCTCTCCTACTCTTGCCGCCCTACCAGTTTGATCTCCACCTGTGGGAGTGATCAAGAAAGGTTCTTGATATTACCTTTTGGTAGAAAAGGTAATCTGAAGTCGTGCTCACCAGCCCTCCATCACATTCTTGCTGAAGAATTCGGTTCTTGCTGAAGAGTCGTCCTGCTGATTCTGCTTCATCCTGCACTGTGTCATCTTCGATGGAAGCAGTCTTTGGATTTCTCCTTGGGCGTGAACACCTTCATTGGGGGTTTACCATTACTCCGTATCAGGTATATCCCTCTCCTCCCTTGTGGTTTCAGATCTGGTCCGGTTTGGTTTCAAGATTGATCCTTGAAAATGTAGTTTTCTAAAATAGGGAATGCGATTCCCACATGGGGGAGAGAGAAATTTTTGAAATTTCGCCCAACCTTCCTGCAGGGTTCGGCCATCCATATGATGGATCTCTCATCCCTTCACATGGGAGGTTGGAGAATGGCTGGGATGCAGGTGTATCACGTCGGACTACTTTGGCAGCACCTTGTTAAGCAATCCATAGCTTTCGCCATCAGTTCCCCAGGTATAATAATGAGATGATTTTGAAATTTGTAATACCTCCTATTTTGCCTTTGGTTCATAATTGAGATTTTGGGTTTCAAAGGGGTTTGAGGATTGAAGAGCTCACTTGCTTGTCAGAGCTTTTACTTATCCTTGATAAATCTACCTAGAGCCTTCTAAACTGGATAGAAGAGTTTGGGTTCCAAGTTCTAAAGGTTTATTTTCTTGTGCTTCTTTTTTTCTTGCTCTTTGCAAATCCCCTACCCCTCTTTCTCTTTCCCGCTAAGGAAGTTTGGTATCAGCCAGTTCCTCCTAAAATTAAGGCTTTTTTGCTGGGAAGTGGCTTATGGGAAGATTAACACTCTGGACTACCTGCAAAAGAAAAAGGCCTTTCTTGTGTATTTCCCTGAACTGGTGCACTCTTTGCAAATCCAATGGTAAATATTGTTATCATTTACTAATTTCCTATTCCTTTGTTGCAAACATTTGGGATTGGTTTTTCTCTCTATTTGGGTGCAGGTGGAACATGCCAAGGGAGATTAAGTTACTGTTTGACTGTGCTACTTTTTCTTGGCCAAAAAGTATGGGAAAAATAATGTGGAGGTGTACTAAAGAAGCAATACTTTGGACGCTATGGCAAGAATGAAATGCAAGAATCTTTCAAGAGGAGAGAAGCAAACAACAGATTTTGGACTGTGTAATGACCAGGGTTATACATTGGCTACTAACTCTGGATTCATTTAGACGGTTCTCTTTTGATGATATTTGGAGGAACCAATTTCCAATGGCATCTAGTTCGGTGCAGAAGATCAGACCAAGGCCAATGTGGACACCTCCTTTTGAAGGTTTTGTGAAATTAAACTTTGATGGGAGCAGTGTTAAGGCAATCCAAGTCCTTCAGGAATTGGAGGAGTCATAAGGAACACAGAAGGGATCATACTAGCACTTTATTCAGGACCACTGGGGATTGGAGACTCCTTACAGGCTGAACTAGTTGCAGTATTACAAGGTGTTCAGATTGCAAAAGACTTGAACATGGAGAACCCGGTAATTGAAGGGGACTCCCAAGGTGGTGGTAGGTAGGGCAAGAGATCTAGAGTCAGTGATTTGGTGTTACAGAAATGAAATAAAGAAGTTTCAGTGGTTAACACAGCAGATGAATCTAAGGAAACAGTGGATGGGGAGAGAGGCTAATGCATTGTAATTCTGTACTAGCTCTGTTCTAACAATGAAGCTGCATCTCGTACTTGTAACAATGCCTATCATTATGATTTTCAATGAAATTTAATAATCTTTTACTTATAAAAAAACCAAACCCACCAATATATATATATATATATATATACACATATATATATTAGATTACATTATCTAATATATTGTATTATTATATATATTTATTTATTTATAATATATTATAAATATAAAAAACCAAAGAACCAAACCAGTTAACTGATTGATTTGGTTGGGTTTTGGTTTGGGATATTTGAAAAACCGAAGGATTATTCGGTTTGAGATATGCCCATGGTTCAATTAACCAAACCATGAGCACCCCTAACTGTCATATCACATTCTCATTGGTTATAATATCTGCATGAATGCATTTATGAATCATGAGATAAATTTTAAACTACTTTTCATTTATTAATCACGTTTAACTTTGATTTTGGCATTTTGAAGCATTTTTCCTTCATTTGGTACCCGGACAAAGCAGCCAATGGATGGTAGGAATTTATCCAGGCCTATGTTTCTCTAGATATCATATGAAGAAGTTCAAGGGCAGCTATTTTTCTAATCAATTTAGAAATAATGGAACACACAAATTTTGTCGAAGAAAGGAAGAATGCTTGAACCCCTACTTAATCAGAGTGTAGGACAAGAAACTAGTATCACAGTTTCAACCAATGTACAGAGAACTGGACCGGGGCATAGAACCAAAGAAGGGAGAGGTTCACGGGTCAGAGGTTCAATTGGGGTCAAACCATGATGACGTAACATATACATATAAATACTATACGTCATATAAATATTATATATAATATATTTAAATATGGTGGATGGATGGCACGTATTTTAAAGCAAATACGTGCGTAATAAAGTAATATGTACAATAAAAGGTCATTAATTAACACAAATAAAGAAGTGGATTAATGGTAAGTAAGCAATATATAAAAACAAGAGGTCATGGGTTCAAGTCTTGTTAATAACATTTTAAAATTTCAATTGTTTAAAGACCCGGGCGGTTTCATGAACCTCTAGAACCGGTTCACTGGTTTTCCGAGTGGTCTTTTAGCAAAAACGGTTATTAGGGTACGACCGAACCAGTCAAGGTCCTGGTCACTGTTTAACCAATCTAACCTACCGGTCCAGTCCAGTTTCCTACACTGGTTTCCACAATGGTGAGCTAGGGGATGATTTAGATCTAAAATATAAAGAAGACAATAGTTTCACATTTGGAAAGGGTTTAATAACAAGTTGAGAAATGGAGGTTTATGGCTAAAATATCTGGATATCCTGCCACCCAAAGGTACAACAGACATATAATGATGCACAAAACAACTGCTGTCTATAAACTCCCTGTTTTGCTTATGTATCAACCATCACATTTGAAGTCCTCTTGCCCAATTAAAGGTTGTATTCAACTCCTTTGACAGGTTTTTCTATTTCCCTAACAGCATGCCTGTATATCCAAGGCACATGACAACTACTACTTGTCCAAGAGACACCCCTACAGGGGTTGTATCGGGTCAGACCATGGTTCAGAGGGTAGCCGGGACTTAAACCGACCCCTCTGAACCGGTTTTGAAAAAATAAATAAATAAAACATAAAAAATAGCACCGACACAGACCAATACACTCTACCGGCATATCGGCCTGTGTTGATATTTAGAACCTTGGTTAGTTGTAATTGGGGTTCTTTGGGAGGGTCCTTGGTGTGTGGGAGGTGATTTCAATGTTCTTCGATACACGAGTGAAACAAACAACTCCAATCAATGCATAACCACAAGCATGAGGAAATTTAATGGTTTGGTGGAGTCTTTGCAACTAAAGGAATCTCCTCTATTGCAAGCTACCTTTACTTGGTCTAACTTCCAGGAGGTTCCGGTGTGTTCTAAACTAGACAGGATCCTATACTCAGTAGACTGGGAGGATCTCTGGGGAAACTTAGTCCTGAAAGCACATCCTACATGGAGTAACCTCAGACCACTATCCCCTTTGTTTTTTGAGGAGGTTTGCCAAGGGGGCCCACCCCTTTTAGGTTTGAAAATATGTGGATGGAAGAATCAAATTTTCTTTAAAAAAAAAATAAAGGTTGGTGGTCGGAAAGAGATCAATTATGATAACAAGGGGATCAATTCCACCAGAAAGATAAAATTTCTAAAAGAAAGAATAAAAGAATGGAACAAGCATGAATTTGAAAGATTAGAGGATAGGGAGTGGAAAATGGGTGGGTTGGGTAAGGGTTGAATACCAACCCACTCATATTGACCCACCAACCCACCATGACCCATCAGGCCATCACCAATCCTTGTTTATGGATCACAACCCACCCTGACCCTCATCCACCCATATTGACCCACCTACCCATCCATACCGACCCTTACCCACCCTCATCCATACTGACTCACTTACCCTCACCTACAAATGCAGATTTTTGTTAAATATGTTTCAGCCAAAAAAAAGAAATTAAAAAAAGTACATAAAATGACAAAAACTCAAAAAATTATATTTTAACAAAAAAATCAAATATTGTAGGAAAAATACATCATGATAAAAAACTATTATATATAACAAACAAGTAGAATTTACAGAAAATACATTAAATGATAAAAATTGAGAAAAACACAAATTTATAAAAAATTCAAAACACATATTTCAGCCAAAAATCAGAAATTTGCATAAAATGATAAAAAGTCAAAAAATATATATTTCATTCTCAAAATAAACAAATTGCAGAAAAATACAGAAATTAATAAAAATTTAATATATATATATATATATATACCAAAAAAAGTAGAATTGCAAAAAAAAAACATAAAATGATAAAAAATTCAAAAATACATATTTGAGCCAAAAATCAGAAAATGCAAAAATTAATAGAAAAATGTAAAAAAATACAGAAATGCACAAAATGTATAACAATTACAAAAAATTAAAAATGCAAAATATAAAAAAATGCAGAATTTTTTGCAAAAGAATGTAGAAAATGCAAAATTGGGAGGAGGAGGAGGACGCCCTTCCACTAAGCAAAAATCCACTATTGAAAGGCCTTAGTTATAGAGAATGGAGAAAAGGCCTTAAGAAAACTAGAGACAAGGGCCATCGGTGGTACAAAGGCGGTGATCGAACTTGGAGGTGATTGGTGAACAGAGGCGAAAGAGGAGAACAGAGGAAGCACCGGTGGTGATTGGTGAAGCTACAAACTTGCAAACCCTACTTCTTGTCTTCTTTGAAAATAGGCATTGGGAGAGAGATCCAATCTTCTCTTGGTCGAAGCAAAAGACCATACAACATGCCAACATCTGAGGGGGCACAAGAGGAGAACAGGGGGCAGAGATTGAGTGAAGCTTCGAGCATCCAAACCTTAACCCTTAGAAACTTCAATCCTTGACCAATCCCTAACTGACAAGATTAAGAGAAGAGAGGCAGCGATCAAGTGAAGCTTCAAGCTTCACCTACCTGAGAGCTAACGAAGGTGAAAGGTTTGAGAGAAAACTTCAAACCCTAGACGTTTGAGAATGGAAAAGTGATTGAAAAAACCTTTGAAGTTTAGAAGTTTTGAACCCTAAACAGACTATAGACTCAAAGAGAGTGCTTGGTGGAGGAAAGATCAGAAAGGTGGAGATTAAAGGTGGAGTTAGAGGAGATTCTTAGAAAAGAAGAAATTTCTTGGAAACGAAAATCGAAATGTAATTGGCTTTAGAAGGAGATAGCAACACAAAAGTTTTTCACTCCTTGGCAAATGGAAGAAGAAGAAGAAAGAATTTGATCTCCAGTATTGAGGTTGCAAGGCAGATTCTTAGCAAAGAGGAGGAAATTGTTAACACTTTTTCTAATGAAAAAAAAAAAAAAGAAGTATAGGTGGTTGACCAGGGGACATGGAGATAAATCTACTATGGGTAAAGAGGACTGCTAATTCCATTGCAAAACAATGGATGGGAAGAGAGTATATTTTGGGCTATGTTGTAATTGATCCTTATCTTGGGGAGAGTTAAAGAGTGCTTACCTCTCTCATGTATTTTATTATATCTTTCCTATTAATATAATTTCAGTTATTGATCAAAAAATAACTGTTAAGGATTTTGTGGATCATTTTAAAGCAATCTTTGCCACTTTAGGAAGGAGAAATTTGGAAAATTGGGACCTTGAATGGGAACAGGGTACCTAAAATTCAATCAACTCTCTTAGAAAGAAGTTTTAGTTTGGAAGTGGTCCATGAAGTAGTGTTTTCGATGGAAAGATCAAAATCTCTAGGACCAAATGGCTTTTTACCATGATTGTTGGGAAATTATAAAGGGTGATTTGATGGTAAGAGCTATGTGGCGGGAATCAATTTGAAAGAGGGTAGCATTCACCTATTGGTAGAAACCCCAAGTTGTGAGGTGAAAGAGTGGCCCCTAGATTATCTTGGCCTACCATTGGGAGGATACCCGAAAGCAGAAAGATTTTGGAAACCAATCCTAGAAGGATTTGGCAGAAATTGGCTCTATGGAAAAGGAGATATATTTCTTTAGGGGGAAGAATAATATTAATTAAGTCCACCTTAGCGAATCAGCCCATTACCTGTCCACCTTTAGGATCCCAGTCAAAATAGACAGCTAGAAAAGATTATGAGGGGCTTCCTTTGGGAGCAGGGGATGAAAGGAAGGATCACTTGATAAAATGGGAACAGGTATGTAAATCAAAGGAGCAGGGTAGTTTAGGTATTGGGAATCTGATCTAGAGGAATATGGCTCTACTAGGGAAGTGGATTTAGAGATTCCCCCTAGAAGGAGATAGACTTTGGCACAAAGTCATTGAAAGCATACATGATTTAGAGGAGAATAGCTAGGATGCGAAGTTGGACTCTCATACCTCATCAAAATCGTCATAGAAAGCAAATAACAGAGGTACTCCCTGCTTCCCTAAACTCCATTCAGTTTGATGTGGGGTGTGAAAATAAAGTTCTTTTTCAGAAGGATCTTTGAGTAGGTGATTTGCCCCTTTGCAAACAATTTCCAATCCTTTACTCCCTGTCAACTTACAAGTTTGAACCTATTTCCAAATTTGGTGCTCTATCCCCAACTGGGATCAATTGGGATTTTGGGTTCAGGAGGGGCTTAAGGGATAACAAATGTGGGTCACTCATTTCTTTACTTTCCTCTTTGGAGAATGTTTCTTTGGACCAAAATACACCTGATGCTAGGGTTTGGACCCCCTCCCCTGATGGTTTGTTCTTTGATGCTTCCTTCTTTAACTTTTTAGTTCATTCCACCTTCAGTGGTTTGTCTTTTCCAGTGAAGGAAATTTGGTGTAAACCTATCCCACCTAAAGTACAAGCTCTGTACATGCTATAGAAAAGGAGGCCAAATTCCTACCTCTCTCCTCATGTGTGTGCTTTGTAAGGATAGTGATGAAACCATTCCTCATTATTCTCTTGTCCCCTTGTGCTTTTCATTTAGGAATATTTTTGTTCTCTCTTTGGTTGCAAATGGGTCCCCCCACAAGAAGTGGTAAGCCTGTTCAACCCCAACTTCCTAAGGCTCAAGCAAAAGAGACGGAAAATCATGTGGAGGACAGTAAGAGCTATATTGGTTTGGACAATATGGGAAGAAAGGAACAATAGAATCTTCAATGAGAAAGCAGGTCTAAGGAGGAACTATTGGAAGCTATCTTAGTGAGAGCTGCGCACTGGGTAAAAACATTGGAGCTGTTCAAAGTCTTTTCAGTTAATAGCGTTATTAGAGCTTGGTCTAAAGTGGTGCAAACAGGTACACACACTGAAGAGGTGAGAATGGATTGGAAGTCCCCAGCTGTAAATAAACTGAAACTGAACTTTGATGGTAGCTCTATGGGCAACCTGGGAAGAGCAGGAATTGGGGAGTGATTAGAGATTATCAAGGATTGATGGTGGTATTGTATTCAGGTCCAGTGGGCTTAGGAGACTCAATTAAGGCAGGAATTTTGGCACTTCTACAAGGTTTGAGATTTAGCACAGCAGCTTGGTCTTAGAGATTTGGAAGTGGAGGGTGACTCACAACTAGTAATTCATTTGGCAAATCAATTCAAAGCAGCTTCTTGGAAATATAGACATGCTTTCAGGGAAATTGATGTTATTGCAAAGAAATTAAATTCACATTTCATCTCGGTGAGAAGAACTGCCAATGGGGCAGCAGATGTACTAGCTAAACAGGGAGTTGACAGGACAAATCTCTTTAGGGAAACTTGTAAAATTGTTACTGAAGGGTGTTGGAATCTTCCAACAGTCGTATTAAGCTTTATTAGTTAATTTTAATGAAATCCTTTTGCTGATAAAAAAAATAGTATAATATGACACCTAATAAATAATATATATAAATATTTTATACCATATAATGTATAACATAAATTTTATACATATATTCTATGTCATATGCTATAAAGTAATATATATTTAAAATTTTATATTTAAGCCATGAAGAAAACTGAAGAGAGGAGAGAGCTTGAGAGTTCAGCAATGAGGGTCTGAGAATGAGAGTTTCGAACCTACTTTCTCTCAACACCCTAACATTCTTTTATTAAGATATATTTGAATAATTACAAGGAGGCCCTTAGGTGGGCAAGAATTTACAAAGAACTTAATATAGACAGGATGGGCCCAGAATAAGGCCCATTACAGAAAAGAAACATAAATAACAAGAAAGAATAAACAACCTATGGGCCATTCGGCCCATCTTCTCTACACTCCCCCTCAAGCTGAGCATAGATGTCAATCATGCCAAGCTTGCTGGTATCATGCTGAAGTTTTGCCTTGGGAATGCCTTTGGTGAGAAAATCTGCCAACTGTCCTTCAGATGTGATGAAAGGAAGACACACTTCACCCGAAGAGATCCTTTCCCTAATGAAGTGTCGATCAACTTCAATATGCTTGGTTCTATCATGTTGCACTGGGTTGTGAGCAATGTTGATGGCAGCCTGATTATCACAGTACAATATCATTGGCTTGTCATATTCAACTCCAAGTTCTTCCATCAATGATTTTAGCCATAATAATTCAGAAAATCCATGTGCCATGGCCCTGTATTCTGCTTCAACAGAGGACCGAGCAACAACCGATTGTTTCTTGCTTCTCCAAGAAACAACATTACCAGCCACCAAGCTACAATACCCAAAAGTAGATCTTCTGTCATCAATGTTTCCGGCCCAGTCAGCATCGGTGTAGGCTTCAAATTTCATATGACCATGCTTGGCAAACAGAATACCTTTTCCTGGGGAGCCCTTCAAATAACATAGGATTCTCTCTGTTGCTGCCAGATGAGTGTCTCGGGGAGCATGCATGAATTGGCTAATGCAACTGACTGCATATGCAATATCTGGCCGAGTCATGCATAGATACAAAAGTTTCCCAAGAAGTCTCTGAAAGATTCCTTTGTCTTCTAACAATGTCCCTTCTGAGGCTGAGAGTTTATGACTCGTATCAATAGGAGTAGCAATTGGTCTAGCACCCATCTTTCCAGTCTCGGAGAGCAAGTCAAGAACATACTTCCTTTGGGAGATAAGAATCCCATCCTTGGATCGAGCCACTTCTATACCAAGAAAGTATCTCAAGTCCCCCAAATCTTTAATCTCAAACTCTGTATGGAGAAAAGATTTTAGATCATGAATTCCTGAAACATCATTACCAGTCACTACAATAACATCTACATACACAATGAGGTATACTGCCAGAGGTCCACTCCTCTTCACAAAAAGAGTATGATCGGACTGTGTCTGCACATAACCAAAGTTAACAAGTGTTGTTCTAAATCTCTCAAACCATGCTCTAGGGGACTGTTTTAGTCCATAAAGAGATTTCTTCAGCCTGCATACCTTCCCTTTCATATCAGTTCCATACATCCCTGGAGGAAGAGACATATAAACCTCCTCATGTAATTCACCATTCAGAAATGCATTCTTCACATCCAATTGATAAAGGGGCCAGTCAGCTAAAGATAGAAGAACCCTCACAGATATCATCTTGGCAACAGGTGCAAAGGTCTCTAAATAATCAATCCCATATGTCTGTGTATAGCCTTTTGCAACCAGTCTGGCCTTGTACCTTTCAATAGTGCCATCAGCTTGGTATTTGATAGTAAAGACCCACTTGCAACCGACTGGATCCTTCCCTTCAGGCAAATCCACCACTTCCCATGTGTCATTCTTGTATAGGGCATCGATTTCAGATCTCATAGCATCCCTCCACTCTGGAATCTTAAGAGCTTCTGACACAGACCTGGGAATAGGATGAGAAGCAACAGAAGAAAGATAGGCAAAGTATGGAGGTGAAAGCAAACTGTAAGAAAGGTGCTTGGAAATGCAGTGTGCAGTGCACTTCCGTTTTCCTTTCCTAACAACAATGGGAATATCAAGGTCAGGGAAGGATGAATCCAAAAATGCTGAAACAGTACCTGTTGTCTCTTCTGTGACTGGAAGTGTATGAGGCCCATGTGTTGTAGGAGAAACAACATGCACATTTCTGGATCTTTGCCTTTGATACACCTTGGGATTGAAGATAGGACGAGAAGGTAGAGTACTGGGACAAGGGGAAAGGAACGACTGATCCACCCTTGATGCATTTGAAGGAGAAGCAGACACATCAAGAGACTCAACAGGGACAGGAAGAGGAAGAGCAAACACCTGTGACAAATCCTCCCCCTGTGGACAATGTCCTTCTGGAGAGGAACCATAAAAGGGGGAAAACTCATCAAAGGTGACATCCATTGAGACATACCGATTGCTAGACTTTGGATCAAAACAACAATAATCCTTCTGTGTGAGGGAATAACCAAGGAAGATACACTTTTGAGCTTTGGGTTCAAATTTATGCCTTTGGACACTTGGGACATGTACATAACAGGTGTAGCCAAAGACACGAATAGGAACAGGAAAAAGGTCATTGTCTGGATGAAGAAGATTGAAGGGAGACTTAAACCCCAAAACCCTGGATGGCATACGGTTTATAAGATAGGTAGCAGTAAGAACAGCATCACCCCAAAACCTGGTAGGAACATGTGAGGCAAATAAGATGCTTCTTGCAACTTCAACAATATGCCTATTTTTCCTCTCAGCAACCCCATTCTATTCTGGGGTCCTAGCACATGAGCTTTGATGAATAACCCCCATGTCAGAGAGATAGCAGGATAGGTTTTTCTCAAAGTATTCTTTTGCATTGTCAGATCTGAAGATTTTAATCCTGGTATCAAATTGGGTTAAAACAAATTCATGGAATTGTCTTACAAGTCTTGGAACTTCATCACGGGATTTCATCAGGAATATCCAAGTGAACCGAGAAAAATCATCAATAAACAGGATAAAATATTTATAGCCACCCATGGAAGGTAAGTGGTAAGGCCCCCACACATCAGAGTGCACAATATTAAAAAGAAAAGAAGATCTTTTATTACTCAAAGGATAATTGTTTCTACAATGCTTTGACAATTCACAAAACTCACAATGAAGACTAGACAAACTAATTCCCTTAAACAGTTCAGGGAAAAGATGACTCAAGGCAGAAAAAGACAATGACCAAAACGACGATGACAACATAATCCGACTAACAGACTCTGAAGAAACAGATCCAAGAGCAGCATTCCCAAGATGATCAGTGCATTGTTCCGGGGTATCAAGCAGGTATATTCCGTTCGCCTCATGGCCACTCCCAATCACCTTCTGAGACTCCAGATCCTGAAAAACACTGTAGGAAGGAAAGAAGGTTACACAACAGTTTAGTGATTTGGTTAAACTACTTACAGACAACAAATTTGTATTTAGTTTAGGTACATGAAGGGCAGAAGGTAGGAACAAGGGATCCGTAGCCTTGATGGTTCCCTTACCAGAGATAGGGGCAAGTGAACCATCAGCTAAAGTGATTTTATCACGTCCAGGGAGCAAGTCATATGAAACAAATAGGGTAGAAAGATTAGTCATATGGTCAGAAGCACCCGAGTCAATAATCCAAGGGATCTTGAGATTACCTGAAGTGGTAGCATGATTGGCAGAAGCCCTTATACCTGAATGAGCAAATGCTGAAGCAGCAGAAGAATTGCCTGAAGGGTTGGAAGAAGAGGTCACATCACTCAACTGACTGATCATCTTCCCAAACTTTTCATATTCTGCTCTCATGGTTGCCAACTGTGCAGAAGCAGACATTTCTTCACTATCTGGCCCGGCAGCTACATTTGCACTTCCTGATCTTTTACTATCATACCTTCTCTGAAACCGACTGGGAACAAGATTAGGATGTAATTTCCAGCACTTATCTTTGGTGTGCTTTGACTTCTTGCAGTACTCACATATAACTTCTTTCCTATGCCACCAGAAGTTCCAGCATTCCCTTTGGGTTTAAACCCCATATTGGCAAAGTGATCATTCATATCAGCCCCTTGAACCTGAACAGACCTTCTGCTCTTTTCACTACTCACCAATGCATAAGCTTGTGACAAAGAAACACACTCCTTGGAAAGAATATTCTGTTTTGTGATATCATATTCTGGGTTTAGTCCAGTTAAGAACTCAAATACCCTGTTCCTTTCAACCAATTTTCTGTAGGTCTCTACATCATTGGTGGTGTCCCAAGGTACAGCTTCTATTAGGTCAATCTCTTGCCATAAGGACTTCAGGGTTGAGAAATATACAGCAAGAGGTTTCTCTACTTGTCTTAAATTCTTTACATCGCTTCTCAATTTATATGTCCGGGCCACATTGAGTTTTTTTTTAATAGGTTTCCGCAACACTGTCCCAAATTTCTTTTGCTGAATTCATCCATAGGTAGTGTTGGCTGATTTGCGGCTGCATTGAGTTCACAAGCCACCCAATAACAGTGTAATTTTCTTGCATCCACTTCTCGTAGAATGAATCATCTTCTAGGGGAGCCTTCTTACTCCCGGAAATGAATCCCCACTTTCCTCTACTACAAACATGAATCTTTACTGATTGTGACCATGCCAGATAATTAGTTCCATCTAGTTTAACTGTGGTCACAGTCAATAAGGAATCATTTGGAGTTCCCTGAACCAGTCCATATTCGGCACCACTTTTGTTTTCAAACTCTGAGGAGTACATCATGTAAACACTCTAAACAGAGTTCAACCGACCACAAGAAGACAATATACTGAGTTCAGCCTTCAAGAAGTAATCAGAAACTCCTAGGCATTGTGCAATCAGCCGAAGTACCTTTTCAAAGTTGTGCACTCAGCCAAGAAGAGTAAATACCAATCGGTATTGCTGAACAGGCCTTTTCACAAACACAGTGTGGGCAATAGAGATAGCCCCACTGTCAAGGAAGAGAAAAGACCCCAAAAAACAGCTCGTACAACCCCTTAAAACAGCCAAAATATGAGTAACAATACACAGCCTTGTTACAAGGATGTTTCGACAGGTTTTAACAGTCCAAGAAGAAGAGAAAAAACAGCCCAGAAATTTCTGGGTTAAACCAGATTTAATGCAGTCGAAGGTAGTACAGAACAGCTAAGGTTTTCGGACACTTCAACAGTCCAAACACAGTCGAAGATAATACAGAACAACCAGAAACTGAGCACAACTTACAGTTCGAGCTTCAACAGTCCAAACACAGTCGAGCTTCAAAAACAGAACAACCAGTCCAAACACAGTCAAGCTTCAATAGTCCAAACATAGTCGAACTTCTGAGCAAAAAACTGAGCACAACTTACAGTTCGAGCTTCAACAGTCCAAACACAGTCGAGCTTCAAAAAACAGAACCGAGTTGTTCCCCTTCTCCTCCCCCCCCCTTTTTTTTCTTTGATTCTTCCTGGCCACCGAACCCCTTCCCCAAGAGATTCTAGTCTTGGGCTCGTCCACTGACCTCCAAAAATCAGGCAGTATGTGACTAAGCTTCCAGCCCTATGATATTCAGGTTCAGATATGCTCTGATACCATGAAGAAAACTGAAGAGAGGAAAGCTTGAGAGTTCAGCAATGAGGGTCTGAGAATGAGAGTTTCGAACCTACTTTCTCTCAGCACCCTAACATTCTTTTATTAAGATATATTTGAATAATTACAAGGAGGCCCTTAGGTGGGCAAGAATTTACAAAGAACTTAATATAGACAGGATGGGCCCAGAATAAGGCCCATTACAGAAAAGAAACATAAATAACAAGAAAGAATAAACAACCTATGGGCCATTCGGCCCATCTTCTATACAAGCCATAAGCCCGGAACCCAGCCCATGATCCCCATTTTGCTCAGTGGCAGTACAAAATTTTCAAAAAAAAAAAAAAAAATCATTTCTTCCTAGTATCTCCAAGATTTTGCTCATATGTCGACAGCATTTCAAATTTCATTGATAGACTAATATTACATTTATGATTTAAAATTCTTAACTTTTTTTAAAAATCTTTTCCTAAAAGAACCAATGGGAATCAGTGATTGGCTGATTGGCTTACTATTTAATATGATTCACTTACTAAGTCACTATAATTCAAAGAAAAATAAAAATTGCACACTATAGATGGCTGTGTTAAAACAAAGGGTTGATATCCTTGTATTCTGGGACCTTTCTATATTATTATACTCTGGATTGCAGAGTAGCTAAAGTACTTTTAATCTGTTATTAAATTAATAAAAACCATCCTTTGCTGATCAAAAAAAATGAAAATTGCACACAACTATAAAAGAGTATTCTCAACCAAATCAAATATATAGTAACAAAAAAGGAAAAGTCAAAATCGCAATTGGCATATGTAAAGAAGAAAATATGGCAAAAAACTACAAGGGAAACAAAGAGAAAGATACCTACGTAAGTCTCTCAATATTTTCTTATTTGATTTATACAGTTACTTATTATGGCTTTTGAGTCTTAAATTTGCAATTATACTTCTTCCAATGATTCCTTGTAGGTTTATTAACTAATTCCATGTTTCTAGAAAATTTCCCTAATTTTTTAGATTTTCAAAATATCATAATGGAATTAGTGAAATATCACTTAAATTTCCCCATCTCTGCATGGTGAAATGTGAAATGCCCATCAATGTTGAAATTGCTAACCATGGTCTCAAGTAAGAAAAACTCCCCTCCAACCTTTTATTTTGGAATTAGTACTCAGAAAAGGGGAAAAAACAACAAGAAAAGCAATGATCTGGCTTCATTTTAAGAAGCAAGACTCTCAAACACTTTTGGCACTAAAAACTATCTGATGATCATGAGCAACAGGAAACTTTAAGAAACAACTTTTGGCACTAAAAACTTAATTGTTGCATATTAAGTTGAGTAACTATTTTAAGAAACAACTTTTCTCAATTGAAGTGTAGCTCTTCCATAAGATTTATACCTGATGTAGATAGGCACTAGTCCTTCCACCTTAGGAAGTGACTTCAGGTGTTCCAGAACTTTCATTCCTTCAACCCCATACTTTGCATCACCTGAAACGGTACTAAGGTAGTTAAATTCAAGTTGTAGAGTAGAAACTTCTGAAGTGCTACTCAATCCATCAGGAGCTGGATGTGCTGAGCGATCACGAAGGACTACATCACTATAAGGAATAGGTGTTGGACTTGAAGTAAATGCAGATAACAGACGATCAGCCAAGTTCTTTGCAGTTTCTAGATAAACATTTGGTTTAGTCCCATTGTTTGTTACAGAGTATATTCCATGTTCTCCCCCACTTAGATGATAAGCACTAAGAAGTCCACCTAGAACACGTATGGTAGTTTCAAATAAATTGACTTGACCTTTCTCATTAATCCTTTCTGGAAGATTGTTTTCTATCCATGTGCTTGCTTCAGAGACAATTTGATCAAGACCCATTATCATAGCTGTATCCAATGAATCCACAGCTGTAGCACCAAGACCCCCTAAACCATCGGTTCCCCTCTGGCCCAATGGCATAAGTTCATCATAACCCATTGCATAATTTCTGTAGCCAGACCAGGCATGGATAAATGCCTCCTTAATACTGTTTTGCCTAGATTTCCAAATAGAATTATTAATTGCATTTTCCTCATCAGGAGACAACCGTGGAGGAAGCCTTGGTGCTCTTCTCCAAAGCCTTCCAAGTCTGCTACCACCACCCATGACATTCTTCTCTTCTTTTATGCTACCTTCTGTTAGTCCATCAGAAGCAGCATGGATTGGACTTGTATGTATTAGCATTAGACATGCTAAACCACCAATCATCAACAACAATAGAAATTTCCCGGTACTACATCTTACACAATCACGTCTCATGTTACTGGTAAGTAAGGCTTGACTAATCACCTAGGCAAGCAAAAAAAACATATAAATGAGAATTTTCAGAACAGATAATTTGTTACTTCAAATCTTTAATAAAATTAAGGATTAGCAGCATACAAACCAAAAGAATGCCATATAATAAATGGTCCTTCAAAAGAGAAAACATGTAAAATGGACCATCATAAGAAGATTTAAAAAGTTAGGGCATTAGGCCACATTCTAAATATTACATTTCCAACAAAGTAAAGAATCCCATGCATAGAAAAGATCTCTGAAAGAGAGAACAAGCAAAAACAAAGACCACAAAATGTAAACAATAGCATAGGCCACATTTCAGTTGCTAGCAATGCACAAAAAGAATGTGTACTAAGGAATTAGTGAAAAGAAGAAATTGAAAAAGGGAGAAACAGGCGAAGAAGATCATAACACGCATGTGTGAGGTAATAGCATCTGATCGACTCACATGTCAGATAAGTTTAATGAGCCACGATAGAGATGTTTGTAAATACCAAAGGACACTTCTTTATCCTCCTCAAATATTCTTTACCTATCCATTAGTTTACCGATTACAGTTAAACTGCTTCTTTCAATGTTGAAGTCACAAGTGGCTTCAACAGTAGTGCAGTCCCTGTATAAATCATGGATGTCCATGAAGAACTAATCATAGAAAAGAAATAGCTTGGCTACAAGAAAGAAATACAAGAATTGTCCCTAATGCTAGATTGTGCAAAAGTTGGAACTGCAGTGTTTAGGCATATCTGTTATTTATTAGATGAAACCTAAATGGAAAATTCTAACTGATATTTAAATGATTCAAGGTCAGCCAAACCAAATGATTGTAAAGCAATGGCAGATGTGTTTGCACTTTTCATTCTTTAAATTTCAGCTTGATCAGTGAACCCTAGTTAGGGGGATGCAGCTATGAATCTTTATGGTTTTAGGCCATCTTCCTGTGGCCTGAAGGAACTGAACTTCATCACATTGAGAGGCATGCAGTATTCACACATGTCTGAGATAAGAGAAAAACATCCTTTCGGTTAAACCAATCAGCATCCAAGAGTCGGCCTATGTCTTCACTTTAGTGATAAACTGAAAATTAAAAAAGCTTCCCTTGTGGACAGTTGAAAACTAAATGATCATCAGAAAAAAAAAAAAAAAAAATCCTTAGGCTCAGTTTGTTTGCAATTCCAATTTCATTCTCGAGTGTAAATGCATGGGACTGCAAATTCTGATTTACTTTTGCTTCAGATTTGATTGTCTTGCTTGATGTGAAAGGCAACGTAGGCAGGATGAAGGTTATTTGTCTGAGAGTTGTAAGGTAGGAAGCAAAATGATGTGGTTCCCACTTTATATCAGAGAAAATCAAGGTAGGAGGAACTAGGAATGTGGTGCAAATTTTGCATCAGTTTTTTAAATTCTTTTTTTGTCAGCAACGGAAACATTTCGCTAATTTAATATTTACAAGAAACACACAATTTTAAAGAATCCCAAAACAGATAGCTATCCCATTGGTTTCTAATGACCCCTTGCTTACCTAGCATATCAACCATTCCATTTGCTGTCATATTAACCCACTCAACCCTAATTTGTAAATTTATTGTCAAACACTTGAACTTCTTTACCAGATTTCTGTATGCCCAGAGAGATTTTTCCTCATTCAGTAACCAGCTTATTACCACTTGAGTCACCTTCCATAGTTAGATTAGTCACATCCATTTCCATAGCCTTCTGCATTCCAAACATAGCTGCCAGAATTTCAGCTCTAGTCGAATCCCCATTTCCAACTGAACCTGAAAAAATTGCAACTACATCCTCCTCATTTCTAAAAAAAATATCCGATTCTAGAAGGGCCCGAATTTCCAACACTGCTGCCATCAAAATTCAATATTTAAGAAATCCCTGCTCAGCCTTGTCCACACATATCTCCCTCCTCTGTTTTTGAAGGCAACCCCACTACAGCAGCCCAATTCCGTATAACATATTCCATGGAGAATGATGTAAAAAGATCCACAGTTTTTAGCCACAAAGCTGCCCTATAAGTGACACATTCAAAGAATTCTTCTTTATTGTTTTCCTGTCATCAAAAATTCTAGCATTCCTTTCCTCCCATAAAATCCACACCATCGCTGCCCTTTCACATCCCCACATAATTCTCCCCCTTCTTTTTGGCCATCTAAAGATTGTTGTTGAGAACAAGCTAGCCACACAAGTAGGAGTATTCCACCTGCACCCAAAAGAGAAAAAGAGCATTTCCCAAATACTAAGAGCAAACGCACAGGAGAACAGACCCGGCATCAGATATACATAGCGCAAACCAATACAGGGAGATATACCAATAAGGCCTCCTTCTCTGCAATAAATCACGAGTATTGATACCTTCATAAAAAATTTTTCTGAGAAGAGGTAAAGTATTCATACTTTCATGAAAAACTATCCAACAAAGAACTCCAACTTTAGGGGGTATGGACCCATATCGAATCTCTTTAAGAGAGAAATGAAGGAGAATTGAAAGAAAAAATTTAAAACTTGGGTTTTGGAGATGCAATAAAGGAGAAGGTAAAATGGCATAAAAGTTCAAAACTGACAGAATGCTAATGGCAGGAGCAGAATGTTGAAATCTGAAAGTACAGGATAGCTCTCTGTCACAAATGAAACTGTAGAGAGACTGGGCCGAATGGGCCCTAGTATCTATTCTTGTAGTGTGTTACTTATTTGTTTGTTAATGGGCCTATTATTTCTTTTTGTAAGCTTACTTTATGTTTCTGCCTAGCTGGCCGCCCACTTAAGGGCATACTTATAATTAGCCTAATGAATGATGTTTAACAAAAGGACTAGAGAAGGGAGAGTGGAGATGATCGAACTCTTCTTCTTTTCTCCATCTTCTTCCTTTGTACTGTTGTTTTCTACTTTTGTTCTTTCTTCTCTAATTTTAACCAAGTTTATATCAGTTTTAGAGGACTGATTCACATTGAAAGTTTAGGGACCTAAGTGTCACTACCCCCAAAGTACAAGGTAGTTCTCTGTATTTTACCCAACAAAAAATGAGTTGTAGTTTCTTCCTCTAAATAGTCTATGAACCACCAAGGCACCAACCATAAATGTGGCTTTCTCACTATCTTTTGTACTACGTATCTATTGAGCTGCTTTTATTTTGGAAAATCCTAGCATCCTTCTCTTGCCATAATACCCAAACTCCAATCAAACCCTTTAGGAAAATTTGAATGCACAAGAATATCAGTAATGGGCTTAGCCTTAAAAGAAGAAAGAGAGAACAAAGATGGAAAAAGATCCTTAGAAGGTACTTTCTCTACACACAAACCCTCCCAAAAGTTAATTTTATTACTAGAATAAGCATCATGTCTTAGAAAATTAAAGAAAACAAGGATATCATAAATTGCTTTCCAAGGAGAGGCAAGAGTAGCTCTAGGTTAGAGTCCAACAGCCCATCCATTCCCATTCAGCCCATAAATGCTTACCACCACCTTGTGCCACAATTTTTCTCTCAATGACTCAATTAGCAATCTCCATAGCCATTTTCCCAATAGAGCCACATTCTTCTTTTCTGAATTCCCAATCCACAGTCCACCATGCTTTTTCCTTCTACACACATTTTCCCACCTAATCAAATGATCTCTCTCTCAGTAGAATCCCAAAGAAAGTCCCTCATTCTTTTTTCTACTTTCTTCGCCACCAACAAAAGCATTTTAAAATCCGACAGATAGTAAATTGGAAGATTAGCTAAAGTCAGCTTTATGAAAGTTACCCTTCCACCAATCAAAGTTCAATTTCTTTTCCACGCAGCCATCCTCTTAGCAATCCTTTCCAAAGTGACATTCAAAAAGTATTAGATCGAAGGTTGGCACCTAAAGAAAGTCCTAAGTAGGTCATTGGCCATGATGTTATGTTATGACACACCCCAAGGATTCAGCAATTAGATCAATTTCTTCCTTCTCCATATTAATTCCTACCACCAAACTTTTCTCCAAATTGACCTTCAAAATTTAAATTTGAAATTCTTTGGAATATTTTAACCACCAACCTCAAATTGCTAATTCCGTGATCATTTTCCCCATTCCTAAAAGTGATAATCGTAAACAAGTTACCACCACGTTGTTCCTCCCCACTCTCCAACCCTTAAACAACTGCAATATCCACTTTTGAAATTAATTTTCTCAAAACACCAGCTATAAGGGTAAAGAGAAATGGTGTTAGCAGATCCCCTTGCCCAAGACCCCTATGAGCTTCAAAGAGATCATGTACCACTCCATTAATTATTATTGAGAAATGACAAGATTGTAAACATCCTCTAATCCATTTACACCATTTCTCTCTAAATCTACAACTTTTCATGATCTCTATCAAAAAAATCCCAATCCACGAAATCATAGGCACCAAAATCTAATTCATGATCAGCCTACCTTCTACAAAGGCACCCTAAGATTGTGAAGTAATGGGAGGGAGGTCCTTTCTAAGCCTAAAGGGACAAAACCTTAGCTTATAAATATTTCTCACCAAATTTTTTATCAGTAACAGAAAATTTTAATAATTAATTTAAAAGTAAACAGGTACATATAGGGTAGCCTCGGTTACCCCTGTAAACAAAAGTTTGTGATCCCATAACACTTTGTTTTTACAGTTACAACTGAGCTACTTCTCACCAAATTGATCGGCCTAAAATCTTTGGGATGACAAGATTAACCCTTTTGGGTAACACTGCTACAAATTTAGTATTAGCCCCCAAATTGATTAAACATCTCTCATAAAATTCTTTAAACACCATAAATAAATCATCCTTCACAATCTCCCAACAATCCTAATAGAATGCCATGGTAAACCCATTTGGTCCTAGGGATTTTGATCTTTTGATAGCAAAAATTGCTTTTTTTATTTCCTCCAATTCAAAACTTCTTTCCAAAGAACAAATCATATCTTCCCCCACCCTAGGCCAATCAAGTCCATCAACCTCCAACCCTGTATTCAAAGGCCTTCTATATAGGCCATTACCCAATGTTGGTCCCAGCCATCTAGGGTCTTGATAAGCCTTCTATTGATTTAAAATGGTTCACAAAAGCCTTGGCAATTTCCTCCTAAATGGTAATAGTTCTACCCTCCATCTCCAACATAGAAATGAAGTTCAGCCTTCTCCCATTTGCCACAGCATGTAAAAATGTAGTATTACCATCACCTTATTTTATCCATTTAACCCTAGATTTCTATCTCCAAACAGTTTCCACCCTTGTTAATGTTTTCTCCAATTATTTTTTGAAAGACCATCTTCTCCTTCTATCATCTTCCTAAATGAATCCTTGCTTTTTCTTTATCATCAATTTTCTCAATCTGAGAAATCAGCTCCTCCATCTTCCCAATTCTACCAAAGTGTTCCCTCTTCCATTCCTTCCATTTTTTTCTTCAACAACTGAAGCATCTTAAAAAATCTTATCCTTTCCCGCCAAACTTTAATCTCCTCCCCTTCCCACCAATCTTTCACTTTCTGCATGAAACCTGGATAAGTCAACCACATTCTCAAATCTAAATGGAATTGCCCTTCCCCCAGCATGGATAGTTTGGCTTGTTGCGATAGAATATGAGTTGCTCTATTGGTTGGGCATGGCTTATTTTCCACCAAATAGTCAAAGCTCATAAGTTTAGCAATCCACCTTTGCTGATCCAGAGACTGGGCCCGCTGCTCTAAGATATAGCAAAGGCTCCTCTAGTCCATGTGTATGATGAACCAGCGGCCCAGCAAGTATGGTCGCCAGCTTTGCACAGCCCACACTATGGCCATTAATTCCTTCATATAAGTTGATTGATTTTGAGCCTAGGCTGAGAACACCTTGCTGAAATAGGCTATAGGCCTCCCCTTTTGCATGAGTACTGCCCCAACACCAATCCGGAGGCATCACATTCAAGGATAAAGATCTCCCCAAAATCTGGGAGTGCTAAAACATGTGGGTAAGACATGACCTGTTTGAGGATTTCAAAGACCCATTGGGCTTCTTCTGTCCAATTGAAGGAGCCCTTCTTCAAAAGAGTAGTAAGTGGTGCTGCCATCTGACCATAACCCGAAATAAACCATTGGTAGTAACCGGTCAAGCCCAAAAAGCCTCCTAGGGCCTTGACTGAACCCAGAACCAGCCAAGACTGAATATAGGTGATCTTGTCACGGCCGGCCATGACCTGACCAGCTGTAACCACATGCCCCAAGTACTACACCTATGTCCGTCCAAAAATACATTTAGAGAGTTTGGCAAAAATTTTGTGTTTTCAATGGTTGTACTCGGGAGCTAAGATTGTTTAGCTCCCTTGCTTTGTAATTTTCATAATCCTAATTCAATTCACAGTTATTGATAAAGAAAAAAATTGTGTTTTCCAAGAATTTCCAGGGTATGCCTTTGATGTTGTAAGTGAGATTCCCAAACTTTGATATAGACAACAATATCATCAAAGAATACCAAGATGTAACGCTTAAGGTAAGGCCTGAAAATGTCATTCATAATTGCCTGGAATGTCAAGGAGGCATTGGATAGCCCAAACGGCATAACAAGAAATTCATAACAGTCGTCATGGGTCCTAAAGGCCACTTTTGACACATAATCCAAGTGTATTCTTATTTGATGATACCCTGACCTGAGATACATTTTGGAAAAATTGCAAGCCTGCCCAAGTTTATCTAATAGCTCATCAACAACAAGAATTGGGAATTGATCCTTAACCGTTATCTGATTTAGTGCTCTGTAGTCCACACAAAAATGCCAGGACCCGTCCTTAACTAGAAGAACCAATGAAGAAAAAGGACTAGTGCTCGGCTGTATAAGGCCCTTCTCCATAAGCTTGGCCACAATTTTCTCTATCTCTGTTTTTTGGTAGTGCGGATACCTATATGGTCGCACATTAGTGGGAGCTACCCTGGGCAGCAAGGGAATCTGGTGTTCTTGATATCATTGGGGGGTAGGTGCTCAGGTTCACTGAAGACATCCCCGTACTAGACCAAGACCTATTTAAGGATCGGTATAGGAGTAGTGGGATGTGGGCCTGTTTGCATCAGCAATAAGTGTTCAATTCCATTGACAGTCCAGAGAATAGAGTGAAGTTCTTCAACTAAGGACCCAGGAGTCTCTAACCCCTGGAAATGGCAAAGTCAGCCCTCCTGATAGAAATCCATGGTCATTCTGCCCAATCACAAAGGACAGGGCTGAACTGCCATAACCATTGTATCCCGAGCACAATGCCAACTCCACTGAAGTCTAGAGGATGCATGTCAATGATAAATGTATGGCATTGAATAACCAGCCTCTCATTATTACAAATGCTCTCACATTCAATTTGATTTCCATTAGCTACTCGAACATAAAAAGGAGTGGTATAATGGATGACCATACCTAGTTGGTGGGCCAGAACTCTAGTGATGAAGTTTAAGGTACTCCCACTGTTGATGAGGACTGTCACCAACCAGCCCATGATCTTCCCGTTCACTCTCATGGCTCTGGATGAGGTCAGTCCAGTCAAGGCCCGTAAAGAGATTTCTAGGCTGTCATAAGTGATGTTGTTGGCCTCCGATTCCTCCACTGACTTGATCTGATCCCCTTCTTCACCAGTTTCCTCCAACTACAGCAAAAACATCTGCTGGGTTTTACACCTATGGCCCGCCCAAAAAGTTCATCACGATTATAGCATAAGCACTGCTCACGCCAAGCCTGCATCTCAACCCATGAGAGGTGTTTGAAGGGAACTACAGTTTTGGGCACAGCAGCTCAAGTGGGCTCGGCAAAGGGTTAGGGAAAAAGCCCATCTGGTCATGGAGGCTCTATGGGAGGCTTAAGCAAAAGCACATTGGTTCATGGGGGTAGCTTCAAAGCTGGTCCCAAGGCGATGAACCCTTTTAATGCACTCTGACCGCTCCTCCTAAAGTTGGGCAAACCCAACAACTACCGAGAGAGACGTGGGTTGCAGGGCCTTAACCTCTAATCTAAAAGTCCTCCAATGAAGCATCCTACTAGAGCCTTTTCAGGCCACCCATAAAATCTAGTAGTGAGCTTCTAGAATTCAACCCAGTAATCTCTTACTGTACCTATCTACTTCACCCTAAAGAGCAAATCATCGTAGCCATCATATACCCAATCAGACTTAAACGGGTGCAAAGAGCGTCGCTGAACTCTATCCAGGCAATCTAGGGCTTTGAGCACCTGAACCATTGGAACCACAATACAGCTTCGCCTTCAAGATGTAAGCTAAATTACTGTAGCCGAAGTAGCAGAAAAGAGAAGAAGAAGAAGAAGAGATGCTGGAATGTCAAACTCCCTGCTCAGTCGACAGTACTATTATTTATATTATGATGTAGTACAATGATATAGGAAGTTACTAGAATGCCCCTGATTAGTGATGGGACACCCAGACAACTTAAAACATTAAACAGGATTAGGCCCATTAACAAAGGACAGGACAACTTAAACTTAAGTATAGGCTAATAAGAACTCTTATCAGCCGAATACTCATACACACAAAGACTTCAATCCAACACTCCCCCTCAAGCTAAGCATGGATATCAATCATGTTTAGCTTGCCAAGCATGTCCCTAAACTTTGTTGCTGCCAGCCCTTTAGTCAGTACATCTGCAATTTGCATCTCAGATAGAGTATAAGGCACACAGAGTTCACCCGAGACAATTCTTTCTCTAACAAAGTGCCAATCAATCTCAATATGTTTTGTCCTGTCATGCTGCACGGGATTGTTGGCAATGTTGATGGTAGCTATATTGTCACAATACAGCCTGAGAGGACCTTCAGCCTTAATGCCAAGTTCATTAAGAAGAGTTCTGAGCCATAAGAGTTCAGCAACCCCGTGGGCCATAGCTCGATACTCTGCTTCTGCACTTGATCTATCCACTACATTCTGCTTCTTACTGCGCCATGTGACCAGGTTTCCTCCCACAAATGTACAGTAACCCGAGGTTGACTTCCTGTCTCCAACAGACCCAGCCCAATCTGCATCAATGTAGGCTTCAATTTCAATTCTATTGTTTTTCCTGAAGAGAATTCCCTTCCCTGGGCAAGTTTTCAAGTACCTGAGAATCCTTTCAACTGCTTTCATATGAGGAATCTTTGGAGAGTGCATAAATTGACTGACAACATGCACAGCATAAGCAATATCTGGCCGAGTGAGGGATAAGTATATCAGCTTCCCTACCAATTTTTGGTATCTTTCTTTATCACAGTAGTCCTCCCCTACTGATTCCTGCAGGCCATGGTTCTGTTCCATTGGAGTATCTGCTGGCCTGCACCCCATCATGCCTGTTTCCTCTAGGAGGTCAAGAACATACTTCTGCTGACATATGTAGATTCCCTCTCTTGACCTGGCAACTTCAATCCCAAGAAAATATCTCAAATGACCCAAGTCTTTGATCTCAAATTCAAAAGCTAGAAACTCCTTCAGTCTTTTTATCTCTTCCAAGTCATTCCCGGTAATTACCATATCATCCACATAAACAATGAGTGCAGTAAGTTTGTTATCCTGTCTCCTTATGAACAAGGTATGGTCTGCACCACTCTGAGTGTACCCCACTTTCTTCATGGCCCCACAGAGCCTCTCAAACCATGCACGGGGAGATTGCTTCAACCCATATAATGCTTTCCTCAGTTTGCATACCTTTCTACTAAAGTCATAGCCTGGTGGAGGTTCCATAAATACCTCTTCATGAAGGTCACCATTTAAGAAGGCATTCTTCACATCCAGCTGATGAAGTTCCCATGAAAAATTTGCTGTCGGTGACAATAGAACCCGAATTGTGTTAAGCTTTGCTACTGGGGCAAAGGTTTCTTTGTAGTCAATCCCTTCTTTCTGAATAACCCCTTTGCCACAAGTCTGGCCTTGTACCTTTCAATGGACCCGTCCTCCCTGTGCTTTACAGTAAACACCCACTTGCACCCAACAGTGGTATTCCCCTCTGACAGATCCACTAATTCCCAAGTTCTTGCTTTCATTAGGGCTTTCATCTCTTCATTCATAGCTTCTTTCCAACTTGGATCAGACACAGCCTCTGAGTACCTAGAAGAAACATGCACGGAGGAAAGAGCAGACACAAAGGAGTGATAGGCAGGAGATAAATGTGAGTAAGAAACAAAATCAACAATGGGGTGTCGGGTGGTGCAAGAGCGGATAAGCTTACGGAGAGCAATAGGAAGATCCAAATCAGAAGTATGAGAGTTGAAATTACCTTGGATTGTAGAGACAGATTGATCCGAGTCCAACTGGTTGTTGTCATGAGGTTGAGGACCCCTTTTTCTTCTGTTGTATGTAAGTATCTCTTTTTGTTGCCTACTGGAGCCTTCAAGAACATCTGCAGCATCAGGAGAGGTAACCGGCACAGTGGGAGCCTCAATGGGTTGACCCGGAATGTCACAACAAGGAGTAGGAGGAGAGGATGGAAGACCCGAGGCAAATAGGGGAACAAAAAAGGAGGGAGAATGAGAATCCTCTTCCATCCCACTAGTCACCCCCTGAAGAGGATTTTGAGAAGACTGAGAATAGGGTTGAGACTCAAAGAAGACCACATCTCTGGTGACATACTTTCTCTTGGAGACAGGGTCATAACACTTATAACCCTTTTGTGTAGGAGAGTACCCCAAGAATATTCCCTTTGTAGCCTTAGGATCCAGCTTGGTCTTCTTTGGATCCTTCACATGTATGAAACATATACAGCCAAAGACCCGAGGAGGAAGGGAAAAGTCTAGAAGAGTGGGGCACAAAACAGAGGAAGGGGTTTTTCATACCCAACACCTTAGATGGCATCCGGTTTATCAGATATGATGCAGAAAGTACAGCTTGAGACCAGTATTGCTTGGGGACTTTGTGCTGGAATAGTAAGGCTCGAGCTGTCTCCAATAGATGTCTATTCTTGCGCTCAGCAACCCCATTCTGCTGAGGAGTATAAGCACAGGATGACTGATGTAGTATGCCAGCATCTTCCATGAATAAGTTCAAGGATTTTTCAAAGTATTCAGTAGCATTGTCTGACCTGAATTGCTTAATCTTCTTATTAAACTGTGTTTCAATCATCTTGCAAAATGCCATGGTTATCCGTGGTACTTCATCCCATCCTTTTAACAGGTAGATCCATGTACAACAAGAGTAGTGGTCAATAAAACTGATAAAGTACCGGAAGCCATCAAAGGAAACAATGGGTGAAGGGCCCCAGACATCAGAATGAACCAAATCAAAAGGAGCACAAATTTCATTGTTGGAAATTGGATACACAGTTCTACATTGTTTTGAGGAGAAAGGCACATGACCTAGCCTAGCATGCCAAAGATGCAGCTTAGCTATTGACTCCACACTTTCCGGATTACTAGCAGCAGATGCTTGTAAGGCTGAGCCAATGTCTGCATCAAGGTAGTAGAGGCCTCCATACTCATGACCGCACCCAATCGTTCTCCTTGTCAATCTGTCCTGGAAGACACAATGAGTAGGAAAAAAAGGTTATACTACAGTTCAAATTTTTGGTAAGTTTTGAAACAGACAAAAGATTTGAGGTAAGACTGGGAACATGTAAAACTGATTTAAGAGAGAGGTCCTTGCTTAGGTCAACAATTCCCTTTCCAGAGATAGTGGAGAAAGACCCGTCAACAACTCTCATCTTATCCTGACCAGACAACAAATGATATGAAGAGAATAGGGAAGACATATGTGTCATATGGTCAGTAGCACCGGAATCAATAACCCAAGAAGTAGAGTCAATAGAGCCAGTGCCACTGAAGGCAGAGGTTGTACCTGATCTAGCAAGAGATGTAGAAGCAAAAGAATTATTTCTTAGACAGGCTAATGCCCTGCTAAGAACCTCAACCTCACTAGCAGTGAAGCCCAAAGTACCAGTTCCAGAGGAATCAGCAACCTGTCCCATAGGAGAAGAAGACACTGTTGGTGTATTTTGTGAGTTGTCATCATTGTTGCTGGTGACAAAATTCCCACTTGTCGCAGGCCTGTTATCTCTAGAAGAAACATCTCTGGGTATTGAAGACATTTTGACTGCAGCCACTGTGTAGGTGACACTGATTAAGACTAGCCGAAGCAGTTCTGAAGGTTTTGAACCAGTTCTGGAGCAGATCTGATTAGCTGAAATTATCACAGCAGGTTCTGACAACACTCAACACAGTTTCAGACTTGCCGAGACTGTCACAGCTCTAAAACAGTTCAGTTACAACAGCAAGCAAGGAGTTCTGGGCTGGTAACCGACCTGAAGCTAAGGGTTCTCAACTATTGTGCTATGCAGACTCCACTTGAACTTCGAGTACTACAACTGTAAAGAGAGTGCCCTTCCTTGCGGCCAATACTAGGACTGCTGACATCAGTCCTCAACTAGGGTTCACAGTGCTGAACAATCTAGAGCTGGCAGCTCCCTAGGTAATCTCACAGCAGTGGTGAGGGGTTTCGGACTGATAACCACCCTGAATTTGGAGTTGTTTGCCACATTGCTATGCTGGTAGAAGTGTTCACAGTGCTGGTAGAACACTAGATAGACTTCACTTGGACTGAACCAAAAACTGCAACAATTCGGGTACAGTAGCGAGTGAACAGTTTGAGGCTGCAACAGTAGCAAGTGAACAGTGGGCTCTGTAGAAGAAGCTAAGTCTGTGTGAGTCTTGCTGGAGCACCGAAGATGCAACTGTAGAAGTAGCTAAGCCCCTTTCGGCTAGTGCTAGGACTGCTGAAATCAGTCCTCAACTAGGTCTATCCTACACAGACCTCTCTTAGTAGCCAAATAGCTACTATTTGCTGGAAATAACCTAGTAGGACATCTACTTCTGGGTCTTACTTCCCTTGAGTCCTACAACCAAGAGAAACCCTAGGTTCAAACTTGCTTTACTCTCTTACACCCCTAGGTCTTCACTGCAGCAACCCAGAAAAGGAAGAGAGAAGATGAAAAGACAGCAAGAGAAGAGAGTGTGTGCCGGCTGAAACCAGGAAGAAGCTAATGCTCTGATACCATGTAAGCTAAATTACTGTAGCCGAAGTAGCAGAAAAGAGAAGAAGAAGAGATGCTGGAATGTCGAACTCCCTGCTCAGTCGACAGTACTATTATTTATATTATGATGTAGTACAATGATACAGGAAGTTACTAAAATGCCCCTGATTAGTGATGGGACACCCAGACAACTTAAAACATTAAACAGGATTAGGCCCAGTACAGGACAACTTAAACTTAAGTATAGGCTAATAAGAACTCTTATCAGTCGAATACTCATACATACAAAGACTTCAATCCAACAGCCATCATATACCCAATCAGGCTTAATCAGGTGCAAAGAGCGTCGCTGAACTCTATCCAGGCAATCTAGGGCTTTGAGCACCTGAACCATTGGAACCACAATACAGCTTCGCCTTCAAGATGAAAGGAAGCAATCATAACATGCTAGTGGCTGATGTAGGACCAGCTCAGCTCTAGTCCTTAGAGAATATTGAATGGCCTTCTTGATCAGAGTTTTATGGCTGTCAATGGTTGTAATGCCTTCTTGAAGGAAAAGAGAGAAAATAGGGAGAGAAAGAAGAGAGAAAATACCTAGAATCACTCACAGAGTACCTAGAATCACTCTAGGGCATGGGAATCACTCACCATAGCTAGCATAAGCTGAAGAAAACTCAATATGATTCATTGCCTTTGTGTAAAACGTCCATACATATTTATAGACTCTAAACTCATAATAAACCTAAGAGTCAAACTGTTAGACTCATAATAGTCTTAGGAGTCAAACTGTTAGACTCAATAATCCTAGTAGGACTAAAACTAAGTTGTCACATCCTATTTCAATTCAAAGAAGACTCAATAACTCTAATCCTACTTACGCAATGACTCTAAAATTTTAAACATAAACAAACTATAACTAGCCAATCAAACCCTATTATTGGACCTTACAGAAAAATTATAAAATGGCAAAAATAATCTTGGTGTTCAATTCAGTCCAAATCCCAAGCACCATCACTATGCCATATCAGGACCTGTTATAAGGACTTCTTCTTTCTAGAGTAAGTCTTCAAGGGAGTTGATCGATTCCTATCATCTCTCCCCAGCTTGAAAGAACTTGACCTCGGCAAGTTAAAAGCATGGTACCTTTCATAAAGATCTGGGTTGAGACGATGAAAGTCTTCAACAGTGACCCAAGAACTCTCAAACATAAGCTTGCCTTTCCACTTGACAAGGAATTTCTGATACCCTCCTGTAGCAGTAGATATTATTTCCTCATCTAAAATATCCTCTAGAATGTCATTTGGAGTTGCAATAGTTCAAAATTTAGGTATAGGAGTCTTAAAAGAATCCACATGTCCATGGTAATGAGTCAAGTCCTCAACAGTGAAGATAGGACTAATTCCCATGTCATCTAGCAACTCTAGAACATAGGCATTAGAACTTATCTTCTTTATGATTTTGTAAGGACCCGCACTCTTTGAGTAGAGCTTCTTGTAGACACCTTTAGGAAGACGTTTTGGTCGTATACATACCATAACCATGTCTCCTTGATAATTTGCCAACCGTTAATGAATATCAGTTCTAGCCTTGTATAAATCATTGCTCAATGCAATTTTTCTCTTAACATCATCATGTATCTCTCTAATGTGCCTAGCAAATGCTTATGCTTCAATGCTATTACGTGTATCTGGTGGTAAGGTAACTAAGTCAATTGGCCGCTTAGGCTGAATACTAGTCACCACTTCAAATGGACTTCTTCCTGTGGATCTATTTACTAAGCTATTATAAGCAAACTCAGCTATTGGAAGCACTAGATCCCATCTAAAAGTATGATCACCAACTAGACACCATAAAAGATCTCCCAAGCTTCTATTTACCACCTCAGTCTAAACATCTATTTGGGGGTGAAACGATGTAGAGAATTTCAGCTAAGTATTAATTTATTACCAAAGTGTCTTCCAAAAATAACACATAAACTTGGTGTCCCGATCTGATACAATAGTAGAAGGTACTCCATGAAGTCAAACCATTTCTTTGAAAAATATAGTAGCAATATGTGAAGCATCATGTGTTTTGTTGCAAGGTAAGAAATGAGCCATCTTGGAGAAACGATCCACCACAACATAGATTTTATCGTGTCCCCTAGCTGTCTTGGGCAATTCAAGGACAAAATCCATGGATAGATCTTGCCACAGTTCATGAGGAATAGGTAGGGGTGTATAGCCCAGTGTTCTACTTTCTTCCTTTGGCAAGTTGGCATGTCCCGCATTGCTTTATTATACGAGCAACACGATTCTTCAAACTAGGGTAGTAAAACCTATCTTCCACCATAGCAATGGTCTTATCTCTACCAAAATGACATGCTACACCTCCAACATGTAACTCCCAAATAACAAAGTCATGTAAAGAGGTATTGGGTAGACATAGGCAGGTATCATAAAACAGATAACCATTATGCAGTGAAAAGGAAGGATACTCATCTTGCTTCCCATCTTGTAAGTCAGTATAGATGATGCTGAAATCCTTAGAACCAGCATAGTCTTGCTTTAGTTGATCAAAACCATGACTTGGACATTCATGGAATGAATTATGTAAGTCATCTGACTTAGCGCATTTGCCACTTTATTCTCATTTCCAACTTGGTGCTTAAGAACAAAGGTGTACTCTTGTAGGAATGAAACAACCCACTTCCCATGCCTATAGTTTAGTTTCTTTTGGGAATTCAAGTACTTTAAAGCTTCATGATCTGAATAGAGCACAAACTCCTTGGATATTAAGTAGTGTTGCCAATGTCGTAGAACTTGCACTACTGCATATAACTCCTTGTTGTAGGTTGAATATTTGTGCTTGGATTCATTTAGTTTCTCACTATGAAATGCAATGGGATGGCCTTCTTGCATGAGAACCCTCCAATTCCTACACTGGATTCATTACATACCACTTCAAAGACTTCAGAGAAGTCTGGAAGTTGTAAAATAGGTGCCTCTATCATTTTCTTCTTGATAGTCTCAAATGCCTTTGTTGTTGCCTTGGTCCAATTACATTCACCTCTTTCCATTGCATCTGTAATTGGAGTCATGATAGTGTTGAACCCCTTAATAAATCTTCTATAAAAAGCTGCTAGGCCGTGGAAGCTTCTAGGCTCTTTAAGATTGGTAAGTAGGGGCCATTCTAAGATAGATGTTACTTTCTCAGGATCAACACTATGCCTTCAACAGAAACAACAAGGAGTTATGCTCAATATGCTCTTTTGGACTATGGCTATATATAACAATATCATCAAAATAAACAACTAGGAAACGACCAATGAAGGATCGAAGTACCTAGGTCATCATCCTCATGAAAGTACTAGGGGCACTGGTTAGTCCAAATGGCATAACTAACCACTCATATAAGCCATCTTTTGTCTTAAACGTTGTCTTCCACTCATCACCAGGCCTAATCCGTATTTGATGATAGCCACTCCTTAGATAAATCTTAGAAAAAATGGTCACTCCAATTATCATATCAAGCATGTCATCAAACCTAGGAATTGGGAACCTATACTTGACAGTAACCTTGTTGATTGCTCTACTATCAACCATAGTTTTCAAGGTGTAAAGGCGAGGCTAGGCGAGGCTAGGCAACAGGGGGTGCCTTGTCACCTAGTCGCCTAGGCACCACCTAGGCGATGGATTTTTTATGTTAAAAACATAGATCCTAGGGTAGTTCCCTAGGTACCATAACCATATTTCCTTAATAACTATTCATAATTTTCAAAAGAAAAGTATAAAGTTCATATTAAAGTATAGAAAATCAACATATTTATGAGAAGACAAAGAAGAAGGAAAATAAAACTCAAAAAATATAGGGGCTGAACCCTTATTTTTGTTATAGAAAAAGAAGAAAAGAAAAAGTATTGGTAGTAATAGTAGAAGAAGAAGAAGTAGAAGAATATACGGAAGAAGAAAATGTGTTGATTAAATAAAATTTTAAGTTCTTCCTTACTTATTGGTTCAGGTTTTGAAGTCTTTGAGGGTTCATTACAGCATTTAGCAATGTTTGTGTTGATTAAACCCTAATAAATAAGAAAATAATAAAAATAAATTAATATATAAACACAAAATGATTATTTTAGTTTAATAATGTCTATTTTATAATTATAATCTCAAATAAAAGTATTTTATAGTAGAAAGTAAAAAAGTGCTTGGCAATTAGGCGAGGCAAGCCTCAAAGGGCACCTTGTCGCCTAGGCGCCCGCCTAGGTGGCGCCTTGACAACTATGCTATCAACGCACATACGCCAAGAACCACCTTTCTTTGGAGTGAGAAGAGCTGGAACAGCACATGGACCAACACTTTCTCTAATAAAACCTTTCTTTAGGAAGTCATCAACTTGTCATTTAAGTTCATCTTGCTCTATAGGATTCATACGATAAGCTGGTAAGTTGGGCAATTGTGACCCTGGCTGCAAGTCAATAGCATGTTGAATGTCTCTCATGGGCGGTAAGCCGGTAACTCATTAGGCAGCTCTTCTGGTGCCAAATCTGAAAACTCATCCAACACTTGGACCACTTCTTTAGGCATTTCAGTAGGTGGAACATCTGGTTGCTTTACCTCCTTAGATATTACAACATATACAACTCCTGTCCCCTTGCTTTCTACTTCAAGCTCTTTTTTGGAGAGCAAATGCAATTGTTTTTTCTTAGATTCAGCAACAGGCTCTTGGGCTGTAGTCTCCTTTTGAGGTGGTCTAGCATGCCTTTTAATAACTTCTGGTGACATTGCCTTCATGATAACTCACTTCCCATTAAATTGGAAGTGATAGGTGTTCTCCCTTCCACAATGGTAGATATCCCTATCATACAACCAAGGCCTTCCAAGCAATATGTGTGTAACATTCATAGGAACAATGTCACACCAAATAGAATCAGAATAACTACCATAAGAAATAGTTACAAAGGCTCGTTTAGTTACAAGAATTGTTGTCTTATCAACCCAAGCAATCTTGTATGGTTGTGGATGTGGTTGTGGTGTCAACTTTAGTCGATCCACAATGACTTCAGAAATCACATTCATACTACTGCCACCATCTATGATGAGCTTACAATACTTGTCTCCACTCTTTTCTGTAGTTTCAAATATTGTTGTACAAAGCCAATCTTCCTTGATTTCTTCCTTTGAGGATGTAAGAATATGCCAAACTACACCAAAATAGTTGTTGTCTTCATCTAAAGCATCATAACCAGTGAAGAAATAATCCTCTTCTCCAGCTAAGTCGTCACCTGGGTCACCTACCGGTTCAATGCCATCTTCATAAATGATATTAAGGCTTTCGATAGGACATTGGTAAGCCATATGGCCCTTTCCTTCACATCTAAAACAACTAGTATCAGGTTATTTTTTCTAAGTAACACCACTAGCAACTGATTTACTCTTATAGTCAGCCCCTTGATAAGGTCTAGACCCAATAGGCTTATTAGAGCTGGCATTAGAATATACTGGCCTAGAAGTCTTTCCCCCATCAGCTTGCTTACGAGATGCATACTTCCCGGCTTGTGATACAAATTGCCTTGTATTTGTTTGCTTTAAACTCTTCTAAATTTTGACAACAACTTCGTAGGCATCCTCTAAGTTAAAGACTCGAGCAGTTACCATCTCTTTCTTGATTACAGCCCGTAGTCCATTCTTGAATCTAGCCAACTTTTGCCTCTCACTTTCAATAGTATCACATCTAATAGATAATTCATCAAATCTACACATGTATTCAACTACAGATAGCGTACCTTGCTTGAGGTTAGTCAATTCCTCATATAACTCATCTTGGAAGTCCATTGGGAGGTACTTGTCTCTTAAATGTTTCTTCATTTCTGACCATGTAGAAATAGGACCATCACCTCTATTCTCCAATCGTCGCTCCATGCTTCTCCACCATACTTTAGCATGACCACCAAGCTTCATACGTGCAAATCTCATCCTCCAATCATCAGTCATGTCATACCAGTCAAAATATTCCTCTAGAGTAGCCAGCCAATCTGAAAAAGATTGAGGGTCTAAATCTCCATTGAAATCAGAAACATCCACCTTTACCTTCTTGGTTATATCATCTCATCATCTGCATAACCACCATGTTCAGCTTGTTCCATCATCTCATCAAATAGATTTGTGAGTGATGCTTCTTGATCAATCCCTTGATGGGTATTTCGGGTCGATTAGCTTGTGCAGGTGGTACCCTTGTGCAGTTTGCAACTCTTTGTCGTCCTCTAAGACTAACAGATCCTTCATCTTCACCATTATCATCTTCATGGACAGCTTGTATGATTCATTGCCTTTGTGTAAAACGTCCATACATATTTATAGACTCTAAACTCATAATAATTCTAGGAGTCAAATTGTTAGACTCATAATAGTCTTAGGAGTCAAATTGTTAGACTCAATAATCATAATAGGACTCAAACTAAGTTGTCATATCCTATTTCAATTCAAAGAAGATTCAATAACTCTAATCCTATTTATGCAATGACTCTGAAATTTTAAACATAAACAAACTATAACTAGACAACCAAACCCTATTATTGGACCCTATAGAAAAATTATAAAATGGCAAAAATACCCTTGGTGTTCAATTCAGTCCAAACCCCAAGCACCATCACTATGCCATATCAAGAGTTCAAGACCTGTTGTAAGGCCTTCTTCTTTCTAGAATAAGTCTTCAAGGGTGCTGATTGATTCCTATCAGTGGCCCAAAATCACGTGGTACTCGAAGTACCGCTTGACCTTGAATATCCAGGGGATGGAATCTCCTCCATAGAAGGTTGGGAATCAAGCTTAGTTACCCTGTCAGAACCAACCGAACCCTATCGATTGCACCCCAGCTTGATTCTTCATTGTCACTACCCTTGACAGCGGTTACTACTGATTTCTCCTTTTGGAAGACTATTCGTCGATAGTCACTAACTGGGTGTTCATCATTGCTACTCAGACCAACAGCTCTAATACCAATCCGGTAAGTTCAACTTACGTCTGGAGTCTCTCGGAGGGAGACTCTACCTCTTGAAATGGAAGAGAGGATTAATAGGGGACAAAGGAGGAAGAGAGAGAGAGAGAGGGGGGGGAGGGGAGAATCTTGGTAATGCTTTTTCATTATTGACTTCCTTAGCCAATAGCCTCATATATAGCTAGGATGATTACATGCATTGAATCCTAACTAATCACATGGTTGTAACTGTCTCAACTGCAGGGTGGCTGACGTGGACTCAACTGCAGGTCGAGCCAGAGCTTCTCTCTTCTTATTCTTCCTAAGGTAGATCTGAGTGATGAGTGGCCTAGGAACATGGGCCTGAGTTGAGCCAGTGTTCCCATTAGTTGGTCCCAACTGTCCAGATGTTGCACTAGTGGACTGGTGGACTGGATACAAACCTTACCTTTGGCATTTTTTGCATAAACTGGCTGCTCACAGACTCAAACCAATGTTCTCATACTTGTTAGCCCAGGATTTTACCATTGCACCAATCAATGGACCCTACATGTACTCCAACATCCCCAGAAAATTCGGATCCTCAGCTAAAGAATCTTGAATAACCAAAGAAACTAGGGAAAATCTCTATGGGCAGGAGACAAGGTACACAAGTTCTCAGGTGGTTAGGCCTATGCTTATTTAGCAAGACTAGCATCATATTTCCAATAAGACTTCCAGCCTTTCTCCAAATATTGTTCCAAGACTAGAAACAAAACAGGTTTTGGTACAAGTGTACAACTAGAATTCAGCTAAAAACTCAGAAAGTTTTCAAAACAATTTGTATAGAGTTGTAGATCTTTCTACTGCAACAGATCAATTTCTACACTTCTCCCTCACACCAAATGAAACTTCTCTGGAAGTTCCTAAAATGGCAGGCTAGTAATAAAGCACCTTAGAAGGAAATTTTGATATACAAAGAGCTCATGGGCTCAAATCTCTCAGCGTAAGAGTATGAGACCGAGAAGCTTATTTTCAAGTAAACAATAAGAAACATGCAATGATCTAAGATAAGATGGTTTATTACACTTCTTAACATTTTTACTGTATTCAGAATAAGCATTTTTGCTGATAAACAATAACAAACAAAGTTTTATGAATGGAAAGAATGTAGCTCTACCATCCAAATTGGATAATGGAATACAACAGAAACATCATTTAACCAACCCTCCACATTCACACCACGTCAGTAATTATGATTCTCCCCCTGGCCCTGGTAAACCCGAGAATAGGAGATACCTTTTAACCCCTGATCTTGCTAAAGAGCCTGCCATACTGTTTATAGTTCTGTTTATCCACATGAACAAGCAATTCAGATTAGAACGCAAAGTTCTGGCTTCATTTACCAGATACCTTATATTCCAAGGAACATCCTCTTCTGACATTATCCAATTTATGACCACTTAGCAGTCCCCTTCATCCATAACTCTGTCCAACCAGCATTTGGGGAAATTTTAACCCCTATAATAGAGCTTTTAGAGAGACACAACCCCAGCTGGCCCAGAAAATACAATAACATGTTTCGCATCACATCCGGAACAACATCTCCAATACCAGATGGTCCCGGGTTGCCTATACAGCAGCCATCAAAGTTATATTTTCGTTTACTTCGCACCACTGTCTCCCATCCAATTTGCAGTGCCTTCCATGTTAATCCATCACATCAATCCAAAAACCTTCAATTAATGGGCCCACAAACATTTAAGCCATCATCTATAAGTCATCAAATTGGTAGTTAAAGCCTTATTGGTAGTCAAAATTAGCTTAGGCTGGAATGATACAATCTACAGCTTTGCGCTAACACAAAAATAGCAGTGAGTGTGGTCATTCCCCAAGTCTCCAGTATTGGAGAAAAATAAGCAACACCAACGACGATCCAAATTTCAAACGACATCATACTGCAAATTATTTAATCCACCCCGACCTCCAATCCAATTAATGCACTAACATCAGCCAAAAATTATTCACCCCACGCACAAAATTAGATAAATTTCCCACAAATTCACGAAAAACAACGAAAGTAAATAATTACAGCAAGCGCAATTCAACAAAACAAGTGTACCAAGATCGAGATCTGCCACGAAACTCGGCAACTTTAAAATGAAATAAGTACAGACCTTGAAGAATGAACGATGACGGAACTTGGCGTTGTCGTAATCAACATCTTTCATCGAGTAAGGTAAACCCTTTGACATGCTCGTCCCAATGAGCTCTTAGGGTTCGCCCCTTTCCTTTCTTCTTCGTATGATTTACAGTCTGTTCTCAGATGTGAGAAGCAATAGAAAAACCATGCAGACAGGGAGCCGTGAATTACAGAAACTAAGACGGATTTGACGAGATCAAGATGGATAGAATGAGAGAAAACAAACGCACAGATTCGGGTCGCGTGATTGCGGAATTACGCAACGTTGGTTCGGTCTTCGGTGGTTGGTTTAGGACGAGAAAGGGAAGAAATGGCAAGGACGGGACACGAGACACGACACTCCCTGAATTTTATAATAGATGACTGGCTCAGCCTGCCGACTCTTTGTCAAGTCAATGCACGATTGAAGTTTGAACGGGAGGAGAGTTTGGTCGCGTCTGATATTTCACGGGGCATGGGCTGGACTGTGGACATTTCTTCCACCTCTCGGCACGGCAACTTTACTAGGCGGGTACATCTGAACGATTTTTAAATCTTACCACGTGGCAACATGTTGGACAGCAGAAAGGCCCCACGTAATAGTCCTCCTCAACGATCTGAAGCCATTATGGAATTGACATCTACGCCCACACGCGCCCCACTTTCACATCTCATCTCATTGTAAGTCGTTTTTGGGGGGGCATATGTAAATTCGCAATTCTGTGTGTAAAATGCCACGTACCAATCCCAAGTGGACATGCCAGTGTTCCCGAATCAGATCTAAATTAAAAGTGAAGGGAGTAATTATACCTGATCCAGAGAAAAAATTTCTCTCAAAATTGGTGTTCACGCCCAAAAAAGGAACCAAGATCTACTCCTGCTGAAGATGATACAGCAACTGTGGAACAGAACCAGCAAGGTGCGTCCTATACACTGAATCCTTCACAAAAATCCTTTGGATGACAATGAGCACCAAACCAAAAAGACTGATATCAAAAACTTTTCTTGATCTTTCTCTGGATTCTGCTCAAAGTCAAACGATTTGACGGTAGAGTCAAAACGGATGTTCCAACTCCTAGAAGTCTGCTTAAGTCCATATATGGATCTATTAAGTTTATATACCATATGTTCCTAACCAGCAGCAATGAAGCCTTGCGGCTGCTACATGTAGATATATTCACTAAGATCTCCATTTAGGAACATGGTTTTGACATCCATTTGCCAAATCTCGTAGTTATGGTATGCTGCTACAGTTAGTAGGATCCTAATAGATTTAAGCATGGTCACAGACGAAAATGTTTCATCATAGTCGATACATTCTTTATGAGTATACCCTTTCGCCACCAAACGAGCTTTGTAGGTCTCAATACTACCATCGGAGCCCTTCTTTCTCTTATAAATCCATTTGCAACCAATTGCTTTTACCCCGGAGGGCGGATCAACTAGAGTCCAGACTCCATTGGCCTCCATTGAGTCCAACTCAGCTCTCATGACCTCCACTCACTTCTGTGAATCTATGTCCAACATAGCTTCCGCGTAAGTCATGGGATCCTCCTCACTAGTCAAGGCTTCCACCAGGTAACTATTCTGGTCATAACGATAACGGACTGGTGGCCTAGATACCAGGGTGGATCTTCTAGGTTGGTCACTACCTGGAACCTGTGGGACATCTCCCACTGATCCTGAGCTCTTCTCATCAATAACTATTTCCTGACGATGAGTGTCCAAGATATAATCTGTCTCTAAGAAAATGACATTTCGACTGCAGAACACTTTATGCTCACTTGGGTCATAGAAAAGATAACCCATTGAATCATTTGGGTAGCCTACAAACAAGCAACGACTGGTATTGGATTCCAACTTGTCCGCACTCATTCTTTTAACGTGCACAGGACAACCCCAAATCTTCAAGTGTCTGACACTTGGTTTCTTTCTGATCCATAGTTCGTATGGTGTTTTCGGAACCGATTTGGTTGGAACCCTATTCAGCACGTAAATTGCGGTCTCCAACGCATATCCCCAAAAGGATGTGGGCAATTCTGAGTGTGTGAGAAGTGACCGGACCATGTCTAACAATGTCTTACTCCTCCTCTCTGAAACACCGTTAAGCTGGGGTGTTGTAGGAGGAGCCAACTGTGAGATAATCCCGTTAAGCTGACCAGAGACATGCCAACATCCACCATCAGCCAGCTACCGATCTCAAGTATCTTACTAGCCCGTGGCCTTTTGCACAATGGGGCATCAATATACTTGGATCGTTTCCACCAGCAATAGGCCAGAGGAAGTTCCTAATGGTCACAGTGGATTATTTCACCAAGTGGGTAGAAGTCCAACCCCTTGTAACAATCACAGCCTGAAACATTCAGAACTTCTTTTGGAAGAACATAGTGTGCCGCTTCGGGTTACTTCGGGTATTGATTTCTGATAATGGTAAGTAGTTCGAGGACATCAAATTCCAAAACTGGTGCCAAAACATGGGGATCCGACAGAACTTTGGTTGCACATCCTCAAGCAAACAATCAAGCAGAGGTTACGAACAGAGCTATTCTTCGCGGACTCAAAGCGCACCTAGACCGAGCTAAAGGACTGTGGGCAGACGAGCTACCCAGTATTCTATAGGCTTACCGAACCACAGAGAAGACCACCACAGGAGAACCCCCCTTCAACCTCACCTATGGCACCGAAATAGTCATCCCAGCTGAGATTGAGGTTCCCTCGCTACGACTGGAAGCATATGACGATAAGGCAAATGAAGACGAGCTACGTACCAACCACGACCTACTCGATAAAGTAAGGGACCTTGCATATATTAGGACCGTAACTTATCAACAAAGAGTAGTTTGGTACTATAACGCCAGGATCAAGAAGCGGAACCTCCGCGTTGGCGACCTGGTCCTTCGAAAAGTTATGGTACCTGAGCCCGGCATAAGCTCGGACCGAATTGGGAAGGACCTTATCGGGTGAAACGAGTTCTCGGGGAATGAACATACGAGCTTGAAACCGTTGAAGGAAAACAAGTACCTCGGGCATGGAATATTGTCAACTTAAGGCAATATTACCTGTAACTATTGAGTAGACCATGAGTCACTCATAGAGCTTAAGGTCCAAAATGCTAAGCCAACATGACCTTGGCGCAACAAGACCCAGTCACCTCCATGGCATGGGCAAACTTCAAGGGTAGAGTATAAGTCACCCCCTCAGCATAAGGGCTAAAACACCGAGCTAACTGAGACCTTGGCATCAAGAAAGACTTGGCCACTTCAGCGATGAAGGCAAAGTATGAAATATCAGAAGCGTAAGTAGCTCGGATTTAAACCCATGAAGCATAGCTCGTCTCAGTACGTTGGTTGAACTAAGGAATAACCAACGAACGCATAGTTCGGGCACACATGGTAATCACTTCGCGGTACACCATAGGGATGCCTTAAACGTTAAAGAACAGCTCGGGCATGTAGCTCTGAAAGCTCAAGTAACGAGATCGCTTTAGCAAAAATAAAGGGAGCACACCATACTTAGAAGAAAAAGGAAAGACTTTCATTACCATTTCAAAAAAAAAAAACGAGCTAAATAGCTCGAGAAAGTTTAGTAGAAGGTGAAAAGGGCACAACCGCCCAACAAGATCTTTTCAAGACCGGGTTTATGGCACCTGGGGGCCACCAGAAATCAGAGCAGAAAACCAACGCCGCCAGCCTCAGGGGTCCACCTTCTCCACCTCGTCCTCGTCCTCCGAAGAGTCAGGCTCTTCCTCCTCCGCCTGGTGTGCCGTCTCGGGAGACAGACCCTTCATGGTAATGCCATCGAGGTTGAGCCCAGAAATTTTCTTTCGGACCAACCAGCGGCAGAGCTTGAATCCGGAGCAGTACGAGCTCGAGCCATAGTCCACTTGGAGGTCGTGATACTCCTGGGAGTCCTTGAAGTCCCAGACTGCCTTCTCTCGCTCGGCCTCCACCATGTTGTCGAAGTTCCGAGTTCGGTTCAAAAGAGTGGACTCCAAGTCCCGGACCTGTTGGCGAAGGAGCTCCCTCTCTGCTGCCACCCTCGACGACTCCTCCCTGTAGCGTGCGCTCTCTTTAGAAAGCCTGGTGATCTGCGCCTCCAGGTCTCGGACGAGCAACTCCTAGGACTCGCTCCCCTTGCGAGTGTGAAGGACCTCGCCCCGAGTCCCGTCGAGCTCGCCCTGGAGCTTCTGAACGATGACCCTCTAGTTGCGAGCGTTGCCGGAGTGGACGTGCGTCTGGAGGGACATAGCGTGGATGGCGGTGTTCACCTGCCAACAAGAAATTGAAGTCAGAAGACAACAAAAGGAAGCGAAATACGAGAAGAAGAGAAGGACCACTTACCACCATACAGTGAGTGGCGGTGAGTGCGGCAAGATCCCTAGTCTCCTTCGCCCCCCACTTAGCGACCTCCTCATAGCAGATCGCCCTTCGGCTCTTCCGTCAAGCCACAATGAAATCATTCACACCCTCCCAGTTCCCTACTGGGAACCGCAGGTAGGGAAACGGCTGAGAATGACCAGGAGGGATCACCCCTTGCTGCGGGAGCTCGCCCTCTTTGGGGCTAACCCCGCCAGCACCTCCTTCAGATGGAGGCGATGGAAATTCGGGCGGCAGAGAGGTTAAGTCTGGCTCAGCAGACCCGAACTCGGTACCCCTAGAGGTGGGGGTCCGGTCGGGGCACGACCTCTTCACTTTGCGCTTCTGGTTGCTCGAGAGGAGGCGGCGCGAGTCAACACCAGACATGATTGACAGTGATTGGGACTCACCGGAAGAGACGAAATGAAGTAAACTGAGGAACTCGGGTAGACTAGATGGATGCACGACCTCAGAATCCGAAGGCAGCAAAATGGCATGAAAGGAAATGAGGCCCAGGGGGTCCTCCTATTTATAGTCACTATGCCCCCGAATCAACGGCCTAGATCGAGGCAGATCTGATGGTTCGCAATCAAGCTGACCGCACACCTTCTGAAACCGAAATGTGACTAGCTGCATGTATCCCATGATTAAGGTAATGACGCCTGCACGACATCCGGAGTTAAGAGCCGCTTCAGCACGTTTTCGGTATTCGAAAAGCCAGAAAATCCCCCGATTCCCGCGCACACATTTAATATGAGCAGTCAATCAAGTTTGAATTTCGGTCAAATCAATCCGTCACACTTCATGAACTCCTCGCGCTAAGGCAACACTCTTAGCTCGAGGAGTGGGGGACAATTGATGGAGGATAATGTGACCCGACCTACTGAGATGATGACACGTGGACCTGACTCAGCACGAGCAACAATTCAGCAGCATGGCTTGACCACAACTAAGTAACGAGCCTGTAGAGCAGCTCGCTACGTCATAACTCGCTATAGGGGGAGCTCGCTACAACGCGAGCTCCAGGTCCCCCGAGCTATTGAGAAGCGTATACTCCAAGATTATTTCAACTCGCGAGCTAGGGAAACCAACTCACTCTAACGCCTGGGCAGAAGAACTGCCCCAAAGACCAACCTTGATGAGGGTCACCTCAAGGTACCCCTACGAGCTTGCTACAAAGTAGCTCGCGGCAAGGATAGCTCGCTACAAAGTAACTTGCAACTGAGTGATGCGACGCTCTCAGGAAGCTTCCATCTGACAAGACTGTACCAGTCAGACTATGCTACGTCTCTCGACTGGCGGCGCAGTCCTTGTCCTTTATACAGTCTGCACCCACGTCTCTCGACAGATGGAGGCGTGCCTGCCCCTTTGGGACGTGTCACTCAGCCAAGCGGATGGTACACTATAGTGATCTAGCACGACCTACACTCCTAGCTTTTCATACTCTTTCCTTCCTCCCCAGTGTTCTAACTTAAACTTCGAAGTATTCCCGTCGGGCAAATCCCCGGGAATCCTTCTTCTTCATCTTCTCAGGTGCCGTCTGTTGCCAATAAGGAGCTAGTCAGCAACCAAGTAGGAGCACCCGGATCGTGCCACATCACCAAGCAATAGCAGCATTCAACCCTTGTTTGAAGGCTACATCGAGGTAATTCCCTTACCTCATATCTTGTCATTTTGATCATTTTTTTATTCCTGTTAGATAGTTTTAGGTTGTTTATTTAGTTTCTCTTTTAGTTTTTTTTTCTTTCTTTCTCTTGCTTTCGGTTTCTTTGTTTCATTTGCCTCTTGGATTTGTGAGTATGAGAACAATTGTGTTCTTTGGTGCCTAGGGGGATTGGCATGCTCTCTTAGCACATCCGACTAGCTAGACGAGTCCGAATGTGAGAGGGCTTTGATAGAAAAGGGGTGGGGTTTCCTACCCTTTTTCTTAGACCCTTACGTCCAAAAGGGGCTGGTTTGGAAGTGAAGGGGAGTATTATCCATATCCTTCTTAGTTGTCGGAGAGCATATATTCTCAGTTTGAAATCAAATCCAAAGCCAGTTCGGATTCAAATCCAAAATAAAGAAGGGATATATTCTCTCTCGACTTACTAAATTTTTCTGCCTTGTCCAGATTGAATGGTATGGAGTCTCCATTAAATCCAAATTTGTTTTTGAAATACAAATCCGGGAGGCCCATCACTCCTAGTTATGCATTTTGATGGATGGCGACTCCATCTGTTTGACATAATGTGAACAACAAGGGGGATTTTCCCGACGTTTACAGGAGGGGTAGGTTGGATATGGCTTTAAATCTTTGGCAGTTTTTTCTTTACACAAAGTGGCTGTCCTCACACTTAAACCCACATTAAGACGCTTGCCATCCCGAGATTTTTCCATTACTTCAAGTAATATCCCCTATTTTCTAATAACTATGGGTAGCTTTATGTTAATTTTTATCTACCAACTAGTTAAATAGTTAAAGGAACACATTATGAAGCTTTTGTATATATACAAGCTATAATTCCAATTTTATTAAAATGGTAAGAAAATAGTGGATTTTTTTTCAAACATTGCTTTCTTACTTTCGCATTTGGTGGCACTTTATTTATGCTTTGCATAAAAATTCATATGCATCTACCCATCCAGGTCTTTTTAGATAGTAATGTTATGATCATTTTGGATAAATAAGGACTCAATATTAGCAACATCTTATTTGAAAAATGCCAGATTGATTGCTATAGACCTAATAATCTTTTATGTAGAAAAAAATGTCGCTTTTAAAATTTTAATTTTGTTAAGATGCCTTCAACTAATAAAATATAATAAGTTTTTTTATGCACATAATATTACCTTTTCCTAGTATTTTGAATTGTGATTGGGTGAAAAGATAACCATTTTCTTTGTTTTCACCATCTAAGCCAATGTTTTTAGTTAATTTCTCTCATGGTAGAAAGATAACCATTTCCTTGTGTAACTATTTTTCTTTAACTAATGAACTATTATAATATTTTAGATGAGCACTTAAATAGAATAGAGCTCTTTTATTTGTAAGTTGTTTCAAGTGTTTTAACTTTATAATTAGGGCGGGTATTTGGCACCATGGTGCTTATCTGCCGCTACATTTGTAAGCCACACTAGCATTTTAACATAAAGGGACCAAAGTTGTGATTTTTTGTGTATATTTAAGTTGAAAGATTAATTTAGGTATCTACTAAACTTTACTACAAGGTTCCTATATGATGTGTCACATTGGAAAATGAAAAAGCAACCCACTATTCCACTTGTACCAGTTTGGTTGTAGTAGCTGATGAGATGATTGGTGTGTCCTTTCAAATATGGAGGCACAGGATCAAACCTGCACAACTATACACTCTGTGTGGTAAGGTCAGCATACCTTACATGTAAGGGTGCAAGTTGGGCTAGGTAGAGGTCAAGCATAATCTAACCCTAGCTTCTAAACACTCAACCCAAAGTTTTTGAGTTGATATTGTTAAACAATGTATGCCCTTAGTTCCGATCAGATTGATGTACACAAACATTTATTAGTAAATGAATAAAGTACATTATTGTTATATGTTTAAATTGATGTATTTGTATGAATTACTCTTTAAACTGGACAGTTATGAGACTCATCTTATTTTAGAAAGTTTTAAGCCATTAGATAGACTTAAGGAGTTTACCTTGACAGGACTAACATTGGTGTACTACCGAATTGATGGAGCACTTGCCTTAGCTACTAGGGTTAGACCCCAAGAATAGGCATTGGGTGTTTAAAGAACCATTAAACTTAAACCAATTTCTAGTTATGCCTTGGACCTCTGAAATAGATGAGCAAAACTGAAAAATTGCACTTAACCCTACACTTGATTATGATACTACACTAGGTTTTCGAGTGAACTATCTTTGATGTGCCAACCAATGAAATCCATCAAGGATAAAATATTATGGCATGTTGGGGCAGTTTGAGAAATTACCTAAGTGGTTGATCATAGTGATAGGATTTGCCTCTTCATTAGTCTAAGTGAATACTAGGGTTTACACTCGGTCAGATGGAAACCTAAATTGTTGGCATTGGATTTCAATCGTATTTGAAACCTGTTTTGCAAAAGGAATTTATATGCTATATTACTATTTTATGAAAAAATGTTTGCAAAAGGTTTTAATCACAAAATCCATCGTGCCAGAGAGTGTGACACTGTATTTTGTAGTCAAGGAAGATGTCCTTCCCTATAATAGTGTTTTGATGATTATGGGCCGAGATGTTAAATGTAAGAGAACATTACAGGGATGATTACCTAATGTCTTCATCTTACATAAGTCCATTGTCCTTGGATTTTCATAGGGTGTCTGAATCCAAGGGCCATTTATGTGTAAATGTTTTACTCAAACTGAGCCCAAATTGATTGGGTCAAGGGTTCACTGCCCCTAAGCAATGAATTTGGCCTATCCTCTATTAGAGGTGGGGTTGAACCCTTATGGACTTGTGTAAAACCTTTGTGGATCCCATGTCATATAATATTTAGGCTCAAAGTGGCCATGCAACACCTTGAGATGTGAACCATTAAAGAAAATGGACTTACGACCCATTACTAATCTGTTTTGTTAAGTGATCACATGACAACTTAATAGTGACCCATTAGTAATATTTAGGCTCAAAGTGGCCTTTCGTCATGTGATTTGGGTTGAGATTTGGATATGGAGAACCAATTCTCTTAAGTGGATAATGCTCATCAATTAAAGATGGAGTCCTAATCCAAATTTGATTTGCATCATCTCCTAATTAGATTAGGAGAGTGCTCTATACAAGGGAGAAAGAGGGGAAGGGTGAATTCACCTAATTCTCTCCAATCTCTTGCTTTCTTTTCTTTTCTCTTGCCTTCCAGAAACCCTAATTTGACCTAGTTGTGGTAGGGACTGATTTCCATCAGTTCTTTACTATGATTTTATAAGAAAAAACATCAGAGGATATCAGGTTCATGTATCCACTTTGATCCAAGCAAGTTGGAGACCGGTTTTGTTGAAACGGTGTTGCTGAATCGACTTCACGTACACATTGTGCCATTTTCAGTTGGAGGCTGATTTTAGGATTGATATTAGGTGTAAACTATCACTCTTGGAAATGCATATTGTGGTCTCCATATCAAGTATAATCAATTTTAATTTGGGTTTCAAATCTTGTCCGATTCAGTGCAAGATCAATCCCAAAATTTCAAGTTTTAAAATTATTGAAAAATCTTTTCTGAATTGGCTTAGAAAAATTTTTAAAATTCGCCCAGCCACTAAACCTAGTTTGGCCATGTCTAATCTAATTTCTAAGCCCTCCAATAGTTTACTTCCTCTTGCTACATGTTCTCATTTCCTAGCCTCAAGAGTTTAGGTGAGCTCAATTTTAATATTATTTTATACTACGTTCTATGCATGTCTACAAGAAAGTATTAACTATATATGATATATTGTATTTAGATTTAATTAAAAAGATAGATTTCATTTACCAATAGTTAGGATATAAACAATCGACAATAAATTAATAAGAGGGATTGTTTAAGAAAAAGAAACAGAGGGAACATTGAAATATTACTATGATAGGGGTCAGTAGCGTGAGCTTTTCACCCAAGTGGGGGCATCAAGGTGGCCGAATGTGTGCTCAAATTTGAGGAGTAGGGCATGGTGGTGTCTTCTTGTTGGCTCACCCATTCCAAGTGGGGAGTTGAGCCAATGGACTTGAGTGAAGACTTGGTCCTCATAGTTCTTAGAGTGGAGGGCAATTCGTTAGGCTGGTTTCACAAAGCATTGAATACCTCTCACTCCTAATAGTGAAAGGATAGCATGCCAGTGATTTCCAGGCCCAACATGCCTCGAGGGATAATCTCTATTGATTGATCACTTTTATTAAATATTCTTTAAGTGATTTTTATCCATAAAAGGGTAAAATTTTAAAACCTCTCTTGAAGTTTGGTAATTGCAACCGCCTCCCTTGAACTTTTTAACACAATTGCAAGTAGACTCCCTCTATTGGAATCCCCTAATAAAAGGCATGAAAATGTCCAAAATACCTATACAATTACTACTAAGGTTGGTTTCTATAGAAAGAGAAAAAATAATACAAATTTTATAAACAAAAAAAAAGAAAGAGAATTTAAAGTTGCGGCTTTACCACTAAACGATTGATCTGAAGGGCAAGTGTGAAAAGTAAATCTATTTCAGTAAAGAGATTGGATGGGTTTGGGCAAGCCATTCATGTGAGTTGAAAATTTAGAAATTGATTGATCACTTTTATTAAATATTCTTTAAGTGATTTTTATCCATAAAAGAGTAAAATTTTAAAACCTCTCTTGAAGTTTGGTAATTGCAACCACCTCCCTTGAACTTTTTAACACAATTGTAAGTAGACCCCCTTTATTGGACTCCCCTAATAAAAGGCATGAAAATGTCCAAAATACCTATACAATTACTACTGAGGTTGATTTCTATAGAAAGAGAAAAAACAATACAAATTTTATAAACAAAAAAAAAGAAAGAGAATTTAAAGTTGCGACTTTACCACTAAACGATTGATCTGAAGGGCAAGTGTGAAAAGTAAATCTATTTCAGTAAAGAGATTGGATGGGTTTGGGCAAGCCATTCATGCGAATTGAAAACTTAGAAAATAAACATTTTGATCAAAAGTAACTACATGGGTAATTTGTACATTTTCATGCCTCTTTTTAGAGGATTCTAACAAAGGAGGTCTACTTGCAACTATGTTAGAAAGTTCAAGGCAGGTGATAACAATTACCAAACTTCAGGGGAGGTTTCAAAAATTTACCCTAAAAAAAAACACCCCAGAAAATTACTGATATGATAAAAGTAATTGAGCACCAGGAGTTGCTGATGTAAGAGACCTTTATAAAACAACACCAACTAGAAGTCCAAACTGTTTAAGATAGAGGGTCATCTACCTACAACAGAGAACAAATTCATAAAACCAGACTTGTGTCCAAATCAAAATCATAGACCAACCAACATTTGATTTTTAGAGGAGATAAATCACCAAAAGAAAACCCTAACTTGGCCAATCTAACACTCAAACATCTAGGATTTGGAGGCAAAAGAAAGGGTCAATGACCCCCGCTTTCCAAATAGGAAGTGATAAGCCAACTTCAATGAAAAAATAAAGGCTATCACAAAGCATCTTGTCTAGTCGCACAAGGTGGGGCATTCCCGCATGCAGGGCTAACGGGACGAACGTTAGCCTCAAAATGATCTCAAAAAGGCAAAGTGTGAGCTTCTCCCATATTCACACCCCTTGAATCCAAGGTTTTAAAAATTGACTCGGAAACGAAACCGTTCTAGCTACCGGTTTCTAGGTCAGCGGTTCAATCGTTCGGGTCGAACGGTTTGGATGGTTTGCATATCAGGGCAAATCTTTATATGAGATTTGAGAAAGGAAAATGAAAAAAATAGATATCGGTTGAGAAAGCCAAAAAGAAGAAAGGAGAATTGTTGTCGACTGTGAGAAAAAAATAAATAAAGAAAAAGAAGGAAGGAGAGAAGAAGAGAAGAAAAAGGAAGAGGAGGAGGATGATTCAATGCTCACCAGTGACAGCGACGGTGAGGTGGTGGCAATAGATGCAGATCTGAGATCTGAGTTCTTGGATCTTAGATCTGAGATCTGAGTTCTTGGATCCCAGATCTCAGATCTGAGATCAATTTCTCTAAAACACCTGTAGTCTTCTTCTGCCTCTTCTTCTTCTTCTTCTTCTTTTCTCTTTGTGCTAGATCCCAGATCTGAATTCGTGTCTCAGACTAGACCTCAGATCTGAGTTCTCTCTACAACTTTATATTGAGAACCACTGGTCGGGTCAAACGAGTCCACAGTTCGACCTCCCAGGTCACCGGTTTTTGACCTAAGAACAGGTTAGGGGTAAAACGGAAACTGTTGCTTGGATAGTTTTCGGGTCGAACGGTCCGACCGTCCTAATCAACGATGGTTCAAAAACATTGCCTGAACCTCAAATCAGAGGCTCTGACCCTGTTCTAGCCCGAGCTCGGATCTCTGCCCCCATCTTTGGCACCAGCGATCACTCCGATCACCAGGTAAACTCCTAGACAGCTAGACCCCATACCCATTAGCTTCGAGCTTCCTATCCACTTTACTCCAATATTGGACTGGAAACGACCAGCAGGATTCAGGAAGCATGAAACCGTTGTTTTGTCCGCCTCAGCCTAGCCCTAGTGTCTATCTGCTCTTGTATTCCTATGTTTCGAGGCTTTCTCCTCTCAGACAATTCTCTTCTTTCTCTCTAGTCTCTCTACTCGTTCGTTCGTTGGTTTCGTGCACATTAATATACGTAGTAGACAGTACAAAGAAGAAACATTCAATCCAATACAAACTTAGCTCTTCATTTAATTTAGACCTCTCTTCTCTCACCACCCATCTCTATATGTACGTCAGATACTCATACCCCTCCTCCTTGTTCTTCTTCTGTGTATACGCCAATGCCTGTCGAGCCATCTCCCCTCCTCTTTCTCGTCCTTGTTATTTCCGCCCATGGCCATGGCGACGACGCCGTCTATCGTCAACCGACAAGTGTCAAAGATGAGTAATGTAATTATAATTTGGTGAACCAAATGAGTATCAAATATGAGTAATGTAATTATAATTTGGTAGTGCTTATCAATTAAAACGTTACTCTTTAAAAAACTGGGTTTTTATTCTGTTTTTTCAAAAATTGGGTTCATTTATGTCAGAATCAGAGGCAGAGACAGGGTGAATTGTCATTCTTCAATTTTCTGGCTATGTTGTTTGGGGTTGGCCGTGGTGATGATCTGGGACACATAGTCCATCGACACTAGCTAGTGAGAGTTTCAATTACCTGCCACCACCTCTGTTTTTTTCAATTAGGTGAGACTAGCAAGTGTAGCTCCAATCTTTGATACATAGCTCCAACGAGGGTTGGAGCTTACCTGGTGACCGGAGAGACCGCTAGTGCTGGAGATGGGGGCGAAGATCCAAGCTCATGCTAGAACGGGGTCAGAACCTCAAATTTGAGGTTTAGGGGGCGGGAATATGGGAGAAGCTCACACTTTACCCTTTTGAGATTGTTTCGGGAATAACGTGCAGGGCTAACGTCTATCCCATTAGCTCCGCACACACGAATGCTCCATCACGTGCGACTGGACAGGTGTCAGACACATGTTGTGTGGGGCGATTATGAGGCGAGGCATGGTGGGGCGGAGATGCGAACTCCAATATCACTCCCAACGCCAAGTTATGAAAACATTTTTCAACCAATCCCAACCTTGGTATATAACAAAAACTAATGAATGCTTGACATGTGTGAGATAACCTCACGAATAAAAGAGTTTCCACAACCAAATTAGTAAACTTTGGTTATCCAAAACATCGCCACATATCTATAGAATCATTTTCAATTGTGAATGCCTTCCTCACCCCATAGGATAAAAAAAAAATCCATTGAGAGTAGGCTTTCTTGTAGAACTAAGTGAACATTATCCTCCGTAAACTGCATCACAAAGGTGTTGTTTGTATTTTCAATCCCAACCAAATTAGAATCACCCACACCTGAATTATGCACAAAATACAATATAATAAGAAGGAAAAACTCACATACAAAGATGCGAGTGAAAGGCTTACATACAGAGATGCGAGAGTAAACCGCATAAGGGAGAACATCTTATTCATTTTTGGGCTGTTCAGTTAAATGATTTTTCACATGAATTGAAACCAAGGTAAACACCCACTTTATATATTATAGACAAAATGATATCATGGTTTAACAAAAATTTGCCTTCCTTTGACCCAAAAGAAAACACAAAATTTTGAACACATGTATATGTAGATCGATATATAGTATATTACATACATCATTATATATATATATATATATATATATATATATATATATATATATAAATGGTTAAGTGTTTACATAAAATGCATGTTCATATAACATTTAATACATACAAACACAAAGTTATTTTGGGGTTGGGTTGGCCAAGGCCTCAACCCAACCATTGTTTTAAAAAATAATTTGGAAATAGAACCGTTTTGACCACCGATTTTTGGGTTGACAGTTTGATCATCCAGTTCGAATGGATAGTCCGTTCTAATAAAAAATTAAAAAATAAAAATAATTAAAAATAAAAAACAGCCAAAATTTGTTGAATGGGTCGACGGTTCGATTGCTTGGGTCAACGGATCTTTGACTGATTCAACGGTATTTGGCCAATGACCAAGTTTAAGGTAAAACGGAACTGATTGCTTGGACGGTTTCCAGGCCGAGCGGTCCGACCGTCCAAATCAACGGCAATTCTAAAACCAGGAACCCAGCCTGACTTTTTGAATTAGGATCGAGCTAACCCATACCAAGTTGTAGCCCTACTCATATGCACCTTGCTTTGTCTCCACCCCTTAGTCCCCCCGGGGGTAATGTTTAATATGTAGGACGAAAAAAAAGATTTTTAAATAAAAAAATACCACACTTTAAATGTCTAAGCAGCATTGCAAAATGGGGTGATATGTTTTTATTTTTTTGTTGCTAATTAGGAGGGAGTGTTGCATTGCTAATTATGTTTAAACACAAAAGCAGAAAAAATGCGATAAGATCAAATACCATCTAAGCTAGACTTGGCTTGGACATTGGTGATTAGCTTGATGTAAGGGTGTAATTTGGGCGGGTTTGGTCAGGCTTGGTTGGTTGGACTTTAGAGTTTTCTGGAATATTTTTTTTGCGCATTTACGGTTTGTTTGGTTTTGTGGTCTAATTTAGAAATAGAACAAATTAAAAATATGCTTGAATGCTATTAATAAATGTGCTCGGGTTATGGCTGAGCTGGCCCTATGAAACATGTGGCCGTTCAGTTATCGCCCTGCCACGTCATGCTAGCTCGGCCACGTCGGCCTAGCTCGAACACGTCAGCCTACCTCAGTCGAGCTACGCTACCACGGTGGCCCCCTATCTTATCCTTCCAGCCACGTCAACCACACGTCATATGGATAAGCACAACTACAGATAAGGAGGAAGAAGGAAGAGGATTCTGCTGGGGAATGGGACTCTATCCCGAATGCCTCGGTGGCTAACCCCATCCCGACTTCCCCCGAAGCCCAATCCGACCAGGACACAGATCTTTGCCTATAAAAAACTGATCCATGCTCGAGGTAAGGGATCCCCAACTTCTGAGAACTACATTGCTATTTAGCTCGGACCGGCATCCTTATAGCTCGGCCCGACCACCTACCACCTCCTACTGACTTGAGCGTTGAAGCGTTTACCCGAGGATAACTCCTCGGGCCTCTGACTTCTATTTCCTTGATCACAGGTCTTGAAGCGCGTTCTCGTCCTTGTAGCTCGGCCCCGCCCTGCCAGCAAGGACTATCTGATTACTCTCTTCAGTTCGTGCACCACCTCGGATTGAGCTGCATCAAATTGGCGTCGTCTGTGGGAAACACACAAAAAGCCCTTCCCGAAAATCTTTTCTTACCGCGCAATCAAGATGCCCAAGAACCAGCTCGAACGTTCAACAGGCTGATCCCATCTCATGAGTCTCGCCACCGTAGTCCTTCGCATCAAGAAACTCCATAGCCTCCAGCTGTGGTTAATCCTGAGCAGTTCCGAACATTGCAAGAAATGGTCGACAGGATCTTCGAAATGATGCAGAACCTAGGACCCGCGACACCACCTAGCAAGACTGTCCCCCCTTATGCACTGACACACACGAAGGATGAGTACTGAAGCCCGGGTCTGAATCTGAAGCCCCATTCTGATAGGTATTTTATAATATATTAATTATATATTATATTATATTTATATTATATATTTAATATTATCGGGCCAAACTCAAGCTTGAGCTAAGCTTATTTGAGAAAGCCCAAATCTAACCCAAAAAATTGTTGAACCCGATTTTTAGAACCTGAGCTCGAACCCACAGATTTAAAATTTTGTCTAAGCCCAATTTAAAATGCATTGGGCCAGGTTCGGTCTACCCAACCCATGAAGATGTGTATTACCAACCAACTCTTAACCAACGAAGCTCATTTTCCTATCTTATGAATTTCAAATTGTTTTTTTAACTAACAACTCCATACATGATATGGGGATAATTGCTTGTTTAATTATGCACTTTGTCCAATTTAATTTGAGCTTTTGGAAATAATATGGCTTTAATTTAGATGATTTATATATAGGCCAACTTTTTTCTTTTTTCTTTTTCCTTTTTCCTTATTTTAGATGCATGAACTTTTAATGAGTTTGCAAAACTAATAAAGACTAAAGTTCAAAATATCACGACCGTATTGGTGTGCATTGAGAGTTGATGACTCGTATCTATTAGTTTTTGAACCCACAAATGGGCAGTAGGGATGGTAATTTTCCTCATCCTTGACGGGGACCTGACTTCCTTGACCTGATTGGATTGGGGATGGGGATTAACAGGAATCCTTGATTGGGGTTGGAGTCGGGGATGGGGATTGAGGTCCCCGCCCCGCCCTGACCCCGATTATGTATATATTATATTATTATTATTATTATATATTATATATTATATATATATATATCAAAACATATTTAAAAAATTATTTATAATTTAAAATTTTTATTTATTTTAAGTATATTTATTTTTCAAATAAATACTGTTATCTAAAAAAATTTTAGGGATTTGGGTCCTTGCAGGGAACCCATCCCACCCACCCACTCCGTTGCCATTCCTAATGGGTAGATACATGTAGCCACTTTTGAATTCCCTTTCCCGATATACCTTGATTGAAATTGAAGCTTTTGAAGCATTTTAAATCTTAGTAGGTATTTGAAACCATGCCGTGTCTTAAAAAACTGGTGTCATGCGCCACATCTGAATTTTTTTAGATGTTTGATTATATATATTTTTTTAAAAAAATGTTTTCTCAAATCATGCCTTAAAATTTGGGAAAGGTATAGCTTGAGAATATGCCATTTTTTTGTGCTTTCTCATTTTTTTGACTGTTGTAGTAATATACTAACATGGCATTGAAAGAATGCCTATGTGGCAGCAACAACAATGGTAAAGAATAAAAAGAAGAATTTTTTTTTTTTTTTCTGAGAAAATGGCATGCCGATCCAGCACTATTTTCTTAGAAAGTGCATCTTAATAAATGGCATTGGTTCCAAACACCACCTTAATTTATTATTTCTTTAAATCGTGAAATATGCAATTTTTGTGGATCACATTATCGATGCTCTAAACCTCGATAAAGACCTTTTTTTTTTTATTTTTTCATTTTTTTTCAAATTAAAATAAAAAAAATAATGGGACCCACATTTGACAATGTGTCTACCCATAATTCTTGTTTTTCCAAGGCAATTAATGTTCATTCTAAAATAGTGCTATTAACTAAACACACCAGAGAGAATGGTTGGTTAATGCAATTGCACCTTGTGGGTCCTCCATACAAAATTTCCAATGGAGAAACACAGTAACCCCTAAGGCCCTAACTCCATTATTACTGATCTTCAGTCAGAATGCAATTAAGTTCAACAGGCAATGCAGTACACTCACTCTCTAGGCCAAAGCCATTGTTGTCGCATTCAATGGTACCAAAATGGGAAAGCGTCCGTGATGGGGCGTGCAAAGCACTTCTGAAATCTAAACCCTCAACCATGAACTTAAGTTGCTTCGTATAATTGAACTTTAGACCAAGGCTGCTGGCAACAGCCATCCATTAATGGTGCCTTCTTTTAATTCAGTGAGAAAGTGCATTGAGTGAAGATGACATTCTACTCGCGTTAGGGCCGTTAATGGGTCAGGTCTGGTTTGGGGTAGTCTGATATTGAATCAATAAAATCATTTATTGGGATAATTGGATCTTTCTTGATTAGGGGTTGTTTGGTATTGATAGCATTTATAAAATAAATGTCAAATAACTTTTTAGGTGTTTTATTTTATTTATTTATTGTTAAACACGTCTACACCGCTGAACTGGCACCATTTCTCCGAAAAGCTACATCAAATTTATCCTTTTAGGCAATGATTACTAGAAAACCAAGATACCTTTATTTATTATTAAGTATATAATTGGTTTGGGGCCTTAAGAACCGGTCTGACCCAGTTATTAATTGGGATACAAATAAAAAAAGCTAAAACCGATACAACCGGTTTGGTCGGTTCAATTCTATCTTCTGTGAGGTGGATCCAACCCATACGTTGACAGCTCTATTTGGTTTAGCTTTTCCTGAATCAAGAGATCGATGATCTTTAGATAGACAGTGATTAATTAATGGAGCTGACATTAACTATATAAACTACATTACTTTGTGATGGAAACTAACCAGGGAAATGCCTTTTAATGTGGGGTTCTTTGGATTTGTTCATAACCTTTTTTTCAAAGGGATGTTGATGGGCTTAAATGGCTAATTCTTATATAACCAGCCAGGTTGAATTTGCCACGTATACACTTTCTAATCCTCATTAACCCTAAAAAGGAGTGCTTTGTGCCTTTGGGATGATGGTACTCAGTACACTGTCCCCCACGACGGATTGTGTAACAATGGTACAAGGGCAGTACAAGGGTGGGTCATACGGATGAGCCAGCCATTCACTAGACCATAGGCCTTGGTGAAAAGCTAGTTTCCTGAAATTAGCCAATTGCCAAGGCATCATTTAATAAGGGCTGAATTGACTGAACTGAATTCTTTATCAGCTTGTCTTTTATTGAATGAGCAATTGAGTATGAGTCCCTTGATTGCTGAATGGCAAGTTGGGTGACTACTTTACCCCTGAATATTTTACTATTTGACTATTTTGTCCGGCCAAGAAAAATCAATAAACAATTGGGCCCCGTTTGGGAGGGTTTATTTGTTTGTGTTGAACTACTACAAATGTTGAGCATTTGTGTTCCGGATAATCTCCCAAATAGGCATTCAGTCATCAATTATCAAACAACTCCTAAGAATTTTATATAATTAGTGTACTGGCATGTGCATAAATAAAGGGTAATGATATAAGTTATATATATAATCAAATTTAACTTTTATGAGTTGCACTAAAATCAATATGCTTTATAATAATATAGATGACATGGCAATGATGTGTCAAACACACCATATCCTTTTAGACTCCATTTGGAAATGGTACAAGTATAAATATATACAATGCAAATACATAATAATACAAAATAATTTATCAAAAAAAAAAACAAAATACAAGGTTTTGCACTCTATATATAGTTTGGAAAGAGTGTAAATACAAGGTTTAAAAATATTGTGCACTAAGAACGCAAATAAAGTGTAAATATAGATATATAGAGTGCATTTTGGTTCATGCAAATGCAAAATTGCTTTAGTTCTGTATTAATAAATTTATTTTCTTGCCAGATGGTTCTTAGTTGTAATAGTTGCAAACATGAATCTGAATACTGAAATGTACATTTTCAAAATTGATCAACTTTAAACACAAAGTTTACATCAATTTTTTTTATGCAAAATTTGTTCTCATTTTGGTTGCAAACATGTCTTCAAATTTTTGAAAACTATTTGTTACATCAAGCACCAGTAAAACTGAATCTGCACTAAAAGGCTCAGTTTGAGAAGAATGTGAATACAAATAAGTACAGTATATCAAAAAGAAAAAAGTAGAGTATAAATACAAGGTTTACAAATATCAACGATTTGCACTGTACATATTTGTATTTGCAAATTAGGGTTTCTATAGTTATAAGAAAAGCTAGGGTTTCTAAATAAGATTTCAACTTGTTAAAAGATGAGTCAATGGTAAAGGTACAACTCTTCTTTCGCTCTCATGGGGTGCAAGTGCATCTCTCACCACACATCAAAAAATTTCGTGGGACCACCTAATAAACCGACAGATGGACTAGTTGTACTTAACTGGAAGAATATTCCAGATTTGTGGCATGTGATGCACTAATATTTTATTTTGTAAAAAAAAAAAAAAACTGCTGAAGGCCTGAACTGAAGCGACTGTTTGAATGGTCTGAGTAACTCTGATTTTAGACGCCCGAGTTGCCCTTGAAAAAGATAAAACACGAGAAAAGGCCAAAATCAACCTGAACATCATGGCCATTCAATATTACATTATTTGTACGGTGAAGAATCAATTGAGGGAATGTTTTACGAGAAATGCCTACTGATTAGATGGTAGCAATCATGGCGATGGCTTGATCCTAGCCGTTAAAAACAATAAGCAAGAATTTTTCCATTGATATCTAGGTTTTACATTTGATCACACGGTTCTGATATTTTAATCTGTATTCGTTTTGGTTAATTTGCCACGTGTACGGTAGTGATGCTTGATTTCTTCAAGCTTCGATGTGAAGAAAGCACTGTATATAGTCTGTTTAAGTGGGTTGAGGAGAGTTTAGGAGGGACCGAAGAAGAGAATGCAGCAGAGTGAGAGAGGCCTTTAAGCATTTTGAGGAATCAGAGAATCTGTGGGGAGAAGCTGAAGTTTCGGGCTTTTTGTAGATTTCTCCTTTTGCCTAAGGTAAGAATGAAGAACAGTTAAAACCTTATTGTGTCTCATCGATTTATTTATTTGTTTTTTCTCTAAATCTCACACTGAAAAATTGCTGGATTTCATCTTGGTATTGTCTGTACAACTGAAATCTGTGAAAAGATGAAGCTTGCGAATGTGGGGTTTCTGCAAAAAATTGATCTTGTTTTCATCATTCTCTTGTTTTTTAGGTTGGGTCCTCTAGAAATCTATCAACATTCTCTAGTTTTCATCATTCTCTTGTTTCTGAATCCTTTTGAATCATATTCTCTGACAATGCTTGATGTAGTGCTTGCCTTGTTGAAAGCTTTGGATTTTTTCTCTACGAAATGTCCATACGGGAGACCTTCTAGCTTCTAAGATGGGTCTCTCTTGGAATCTCATGTTGAGAGATGCTGTGCTTTAAAATCTTACTATCGGTGTGAGTGATGGGTTTCGCTTCTACTTGCTTGAAATGTTGGTGATATCTCGAGATTGTTAATGCAGAAGCTTTTTTATGTGGGAAAAAAACACATTTCTTAAATATGGGTTCCCCTCATTCAGTATTTTACTGCTCTTACCATCAAGGTGTTGAGTATGCTGCAACAGTCTTTACTTTTTTTTTTTTTTACATTATATTATTTTAAATTCTTCTTCATGGTTTTGTTATTTCAAATAAACAAAAGGAGATCGATTTTCTTCTTTCTTTTGGTCACTTTGACTGCCTTCTTATTTCCCTAAACATATGTAGGTTGATTTGGGGAAGTAGCTAAAGTCATTTGAGGTGGGTTTGTGTTGATATTTCATTTTTCTGCTTGTCTGGGGAAGTAGCTAAAGTCACTTGAGGTGGGTTTGTGTTGAGATTTCATTTTTTCTGCCTGTCTGCAGTCAAACATGCAGGCCTTTCAACGACTGTCATTGAGTCACTGAATGTAAGTCTGGAATGTGTGGCGCTCTTTCATGCTTGTTTTGTTTCATTTTTTATTGTAGATGTTCCAAAGAAGAGGGAAGACATATGACCCATCAAAAAGAAAAAAATTCATATACATATGAGGGCTATTACCAAGCATATGAGCTTTCCGCTCTTCTCATTATTTTCTTTCTTTTTGGTTATATACAGGAGTGGGATTCTAGCATCTTTGTTGCATTTTCTTCATTTGTACGAATGATATTATCTCTCTCTTAGTCTCTCTAGCTCATTGCTACCGAGTTTGTTGGGTTAAGGTAATTTTGACAGTTTTCCTATCGTGCAGATTCTACTGTTTATGCATTTTATAATGATCTCTGCCTACTTTTCCCTAAGACAGACTGAAATGCAACTTTCAGTGATTCTTCCTTTATTGATGGTTTTGAGTTAATAGCTACAAATATATGGTATTATATATATGTATATATATTTGTGTTCTTCATTTTTTTGATTTTATTTCCTTCTCATGGTTTCCTTTATATTGATTGGAGGAAAAGAGAAGAAGGAAGGAAGAAAAAGGGATGGATCTAAAAGTTGTTCTCTTCCCCATATCATTTCTCATATTGTTGATTCCTGATGAAGATGGCTTCTTTTAGGTCGCAGTTTCACTACAAGCATAAGGCACCGGCCGTTCTGGATATTTCTCTTTTACGTATTTGTTTTGTTCAACTTATAGCATGAAGGAAAAGAGTGTTAGAGGATCCTGGTTCTTACCACTATAAATGATTGTTTGAGGTCAACAACTCCTAAATTTTATACTTCCCTAAATTTTTATTGGAGTTGACTAAAAGATATATGCTTATGCTTTTATCTATATCTATCTTATTGTGTTAGAAAAATTGAAGGAGAACCCTCAATTTGTGCAGCTTATTGAGACTTTCTTGTAAGAAGCTGCTTTGAGAGGAAGCTGGACATGAGTATGTTGGAGGGGACATGCTTGAGCCAAGGGAAGCTGATATACCTGCCTTGTTTTTGGTATTGGTTGTGCTTCCTTTGGTTACTTATATCTTACTTGGAAAGTGGAATGAGTCTGCAAAGAAGAAGGAGAGGATAAGCGTGCTAGCTCAGTTGGCAGCTGAAGAGGCCTTCCGTGCAGAGGCAATGGCTGCTGCCAGTGTTATTCCTGTTGTTCCATCTTTAAAGGTTGGGTTTCATGAATGTGCAAGATGCTTTGGTCCAGCTACAACCCGTTGCTCCAGATGCAAATCTGTTAGATACTGGTAAGCCTAAGTTCTTGATCTTGAGCTACAGGTTCAAAACTCTTGGTATATGCAGTATAGAATCTATAGATATATAGATGGTCACATGCTTTGATAAGTTCTGCTCCCATTTTAGGGCTACTAACCATACAGAATTGTATACTTGAATCTTGATTAGTTGTACAAAACATCAGTTTAAGTAAAAAAATCATATGTTCTCTCAAAAAATTAAAAATATGTACTCAAAAAAAGTATGTTTTAGGGATAAAGAATTGCTTGGATATGGATGTACATTACTTTCCAGGAAATCTTTAATTCCATCTACATCTGTTAGTGTATGAGGGAACTTAATTTTCCATACTTCAACCAACTCCCTTGTAAGGCCTATCTAATTATTAGTAACAGTTGACACACCAATTATTCATTCTCCAACTTTATGTCAACTGAATGTGATGAATCCCTTTAAGCACTAGTTCCTTCTCAAAGTCATCCTTAAGTTTGGAGTTGTAAAGGACTTCAATTTAGTGTCATGTTCTTCATTTGAGTCTATGGCATTTAGTGGTAGTTCTGCAATAATTTGTAGACATTACTTTGTAGTTGGAAGGTGACATTTTCCATTAAATTCTTTATGTAACTTTGCTACTTAGTTTTTTTAAGTATTGGCATGTATAGGTCCTTTGTTGTTAGGGGTGTGTTCTTTTTACTTGTAATTCCAACTTGCCAGCCCCATCAGAATGCAGGCTGAATGAGTTCCATTTATGTTCTATCTTATTTGAAATTTTGAACTACTCGTCTCTATTTTTTTGATCAGCAACACAGAAAAGGTTTCGTTAATTATGAGAGAAACATGATCACAACAAGAAGTTGTGAAAAGAACCAGCTATAGAAGCTGCCCCAAATCAGTACTACATTTGAGCCCAAAACATATGTGTTCTATGTACCCCTTGCTTGGCTAAGCTATCTGCCAAGCCATTAGCAGTCCTCCTCACCCATTTTACTTGGATTAACATGTCCTGTCACAGCCATTTGAATTTTCTGAATTCATTCCTCAAATGCCATGCCAACCCCTCCCCTTTTACCAGCCACTTAAGCACAGTTTTCGAATCTCCCTCAATAATCAGCCTACTAATACCCGGTTCTTTTGCCTTCTCAACCCCAAAAACTGCAGCCAAAAACTCTGATCTTGCCACATCACCCTGCTCCAAAGGGCCAGAGTATAAAGCAATTATGTTCCCCTCTTCATCCCTAATGACTCCCCCAATACCTGAGGGGCCTGGGTTACCCAAACAGCTCCCATCAAAATTCAGTTTTCTTCCAACCATTTATTGGGGGAGACCAAACCTCAACAGATCTTTGTCTTGTAGTTGAGGATGCAACCGTGATACCCCAAGCTCTGAAGAAATCTTCAATCTTGAAATCCGAAAACAGCTTCGAACTTTTTGCCCAATGTGCTACATTCAATGTTATAGTTTTGTTTGATGGATAATCTCAATGTTATAGTTTCAACCAAGGCTTCCTTGCTTCATTCCTTCTCTTCAAATATTATTGTATTTCTTTCCTCCCACACTACTCTCACTACTCGTCTCTATTTCTCATCTCTCTTATTCATCTCATCACCTCTTGATGTACTACTTCCTTTTATTAATAAAGTTTTCTTTTTTTTTTTCCGATTTCTTTTGAAGGCGCTACACAACGAGTTCTAATCCTAACTGAACTCGTCATCTCTATTTCTCATCTCGTATTCTTATTTTTCTTTCATCATTTCTTCTCATTGTTTGCTTAATTATAAGATGCTATTAGTTTCTTCCACTGATATTTAGCCGAAAGGACAGTGAAAGCTTATAACTATCTCTCTAGGACTGTTTCATTTGTTAAGGGAACTCTTGTGTTTTAGGATCCCCCTCTCTACTGAAGAAGAGTTTTAAAAATTTCTAGACCTTATTTCATAGTTAATGCAACATGACTCCCATAGTTGGAATAAGGATTGCTGACTAGAGTATCCTTTAGCTTATGATATCTATTGGGACTTTGGAAGTGTCATATAGATGGATCCCACGTTCAACAGCATGGCTGATTCACTAGCAGGACCAGGTGTAGCAAGGAATCAATTGTATGAGGAGTGACTTCCCAAGGGGGTGGATTGTAAGAACAGTCATACCGTCCTCATTGATTATACACTTATAACTTGATGTTGTCCTCGTATATTATTCACTTATAGCTTACTTTTAAGCTGGTCCTACTGCATATTCATTTTTTTCTCAATTTACTTTTATTATTATTAAACTGATCATCTATCTGCAGTTCTGGGAAGTGTCAGATAATTCACTGGAGGCAAGGCCACAGACAAGAATGCCAGCAATTGGAGATCCTGAGCTCAAATTCATCCCCTAAGCCTGTTGCAGTTGAAGATTCTGTTGATGAGAGAATTTTACTAAATGAAAACCTCAACAAACTATTCTATGGGTATGAAACTAAGCAGCCTATGCCAGAAAATGTTTCTTCAGGCAGACCAAATCATGCTCCAACTACCACAGCTATTGCTTCTACCACCACCACCACCACTACAGTTGATACATCTGAGGTTTCAACGTTGGAGCGAAAGGTTCCAGACAAGCGGTCCTGTAGTAGATCCCAAAGAGAACTCTTGAGAAGAGAGGACACAGCAGTATTTGGATCATCCCTAGAAGCATACAGCAGTAAGGTCATTGATCCAACATTGTCTAATGCTATTCCATTGAAGGATGCTTCTTTAAAGCTTAAGGTACTAGCAATTTGAGTTGAGGTTCCTATAAGGCTGCACTTCTTTTTCTGTGGTTCTGATGCATCTGTTTACTTTCGACTCCTTTGGTGGTTTCAGTCAGGAAATGATGGCCTAGTTGCATCTTCAGAAGAAACTTCAAGAAAGCATCTTGTCAACAATCCTGTGCTTGTCCATGGAAGGAGTGTTCCAAGAAACAATTTGCATGAAAATCACAAGTTAAGAGGAGATACTGGATGTTCATTTCAAACAAGCACTGACTCCCCTATTTCAAGCTCCTTAGAGAACAATGGGGCTAGTACAGGTGAAGCCGAGATAGGCTTCACTTCAGACAGAGGCAATATCCTTAGGGAGGGATTGGCTTGTAATGACGAAACAGCATACTTTAACTCTTCTCCTGAAATGATCTTAGGTAAGACAAGCAGAAAATCAAAGGGAAAGTCAAATTCTTTAGAACCCAAATGTTCAGGCTCACCAAGATCAGCAATGAAAGCAGCATCAAGAGAAAATGTAAATTCAGGGACAGACAGGAAGGGGAGCATGGCAAATGAATCAAGTGGGTTGTGTTGGTTCTGTTCAGATATATATCAATTCATTATTTTCTACTATCCCACAGGACTTTTTCACCACCAATTCTCTATTATGTGTGCAGAAATCCATCAAGTAAATCCTTCCATGAATGCCCATGCACAAAACTGCAATGGTGTCTCAGAGATTGGAATTATGAAAATGATGGGCCTAAAGAAGTCACCTAAAGTTCCTAGGCAGAGTGTCACTGGGGCTATTAGTGATACACATAAGAGAAATAAGGTCTAATACTTGATATGTGAATTGCCTATTTAGCTATTCTCTATTTCTGAATATTGAACTCATTTGTGCTCCACTATTCTAATGGATCAGGTTCTTTTCCCCTATGAAGAATTTGTAAAGTTCTTTCAATATGAAGTCTGGGACTTGTCTCCTAGAGGTCTTTTAAATTGTGGGAACAGGTAATATTGTATTCAATTTCCCTCTACTTGAAGTCTTGACTATGAAGTTAGAATGCAGAATCCAATAATTAGAGCAATCTATCTTTAAAATTTTGCAAGTAACCGAAGATAACCCTTATTGAGAACAAAGATCGAGATGGAAATGATTCTCCATACTCAGACAAGAGAATAACTGAAGAGAGATCTTATCTATTAAAAAGAAAATAAGGAAAAAAGAGAATAACTGAAGAGAGGTCTTATCTATTAAAAAGAAAATAAGGAAAAAAGAGAATAACTGAAGAGAGATCTTAACTATTGCTACTTGGTATCGGTGCAAAAAGATTAAATTCATCCATGTAGTCCATTGAGTATATTTTCTGTTGGATCTGAATTCTGAACCATAACTACCTACAGCTAAGCATAAGATGCAACTTCTTTGTTCTTTTGTGATTTCTTATCATCCTCTATTCTTCTGTTGTTGACTTTGTTGCCCATTTTTTGATTTTGATCTTGCAGTTGCTATGCTAATGCCGTATTGCAATGTTTGACCTGCACAAAGCCCCTCATTGTGTACTTGCTTCGGAAATCACATTCAAGAACCTGTATGTGCTTGTTTTGCATATCTTATATCAATGTCCCTAAGCTGTAAATAACCAGATCTGATGCATTGTATTGTTATATGATATACATGTCTTCTTATCTCTCCTGTATATGGTAGGCTGTGTGAAAGATTGGTGCCTCATGTGTGAACTTGAGCATCATGTCATGATGTTAACAGAAGGTGGAGGTCCTTTGTCTCCCAACCGAATCCTTTTGCATATGAGAAACATTGCTTCTCGTATGGGTGGTGGAAGTCAGGAAGATGCTCATGAATTTCTAAGGTTTGTGAACATGTACCTGTCAATTTTATTTGGGTATATGATCTTCTTATACTGTCTTTGAAGTCTGAATACCTCCATATAAGCTTAGTGATCTAAATTCAATTTTAGATTCACAGATCAATAGTTGGTATTTTTCTTTGTTCATTTTGGTCGTTTCATGTGAGCTTTCTTTTTCTAAAGTGGCTATCTATATTCAGGCTTCTAGTCGCTTCTATGCAATCTATATGCCTTGAGGTAGTGGGTGGTGAGAAGCATGTTGATTCAAGGTTGCAAGAAACGACATTCATACAACATACATTTGGCGGTCGCCTTCGATCAAAGGTGATTATTGCAATATTACCTCTCTTCAACCTCTTTCAAGTACCCACTTCACAAAATCTGTCTGTTGTGTTAATTTTATTCTTCTCATATATAGATTTTCAATGATAAGTTCATACGACCATATCCAGGTTAAGTGCCTGAAATGTCATCATGAATCTGAACGATATGAGAACATTATGGATCTTACATTGGAGATACTTGGTTGGGTGGAGTCACTGGAGGATGCACTTACTCAATTCACTGCAGCTGAGGATTTGGATGGAGAAAACATGTACAGATGTGGAAGGTTGGATGGCATTATTTGTGTTTTAGAAACTCATTCCATGCCTTGCAGATTAGGTCCTTTCCTGATGATCATCTAAAATTTGAATCACTGACAATCTTTTGCATGTTTTCAATAAAGGTGCGCGACATATGTAAAAGCCCGAAAGCAATTGAGCATACATGAGGCACCCAACATATTGACAATAGTTTTGAAGAGATTTCAGGTATTTTGGAAATAGTATTGCTTAGTGGGTTCATTATTCTTTTCTGTAGCATTTTTTTTTTCCGGTTTGAGTCTTTATGTTCTCAAAACATCGGCTTCTTAGGGTTTGATGTTCTCCTTGAGTTGTTGTAATTCATCTGATTATTTATGGATCCTGTCTACCAGGGTGGGCATGGCTGGTTCTTTTTATATTCTTCTCCTTGCTTGTTTTCACTTTTTTCCCCTTTCAGCCATATATTCATTCTATACACTTTTTCGTTAATATTTTTTTTTGATTACTACAAGAAAAGATCCTGGGTACCAGCATGACTTGGGTGGCTCAGTTTAATCACTGCAAACCAAAATATGGCAGGATGTTGGCTAAGTTGTCTGGGTTATACAATGCTGAGTCAGTGGAAAAGCGGCATTGTTTGTGGTGCTGGAAAAGATTTTCTGTAAAACCAAAATTTGATTCCTTATGTTTGTAATTGGAGATATATGTTCCTTGTCTAAAATTATTATTTGTTTTTCAGCCTTTTTTAATAGAAACTTATATTTGGGATGCCACATTTTGTATAATTATTGACTTATTAATTCCTTAACTGTGAATTTTGTTTCATCAGAAGGGGAAATATGGCAAAATAAACAAATGTATTACCTTCCCAGATATGCTGGACATGATCCCATTCATGACTGGAACAGGCGACAGCCCTCCACTTTATATGCTTTATGGTGTTGTTGTGCATTTGGATACATTGAATGCATCATTTTCAGGGCATTATGTGTCCTACGTGAAAGATATGCATGGAACGTGGTTAAGGATAGATGACACAGAGGTAAAAGTTAGCTCTTTGTAAATGTTCCACTGTTCTGGTTTTGAAGGATTTTTCTAAACTATTTTTGATTGGTAAAATGGAAATGCCTACAAGGAATTCATGGAACAACTTTGCATTTGAGATCTTAGAAAGATATGTTAAGTAATTGTTCTAGGGAAAACCCACTATTGCTGAGAGGCCTTCCCCTCAAGGATAACATGATTATGGGATCCTGCTATATTTTCTATACTGTGTTTTTTCTGGTCTCTTATAGAGGTTCATTTGGGCCATGTTTTCCTTGTTTTGGGACTAGCTCATTATACCTTTATTTTTTCTTTGTCTTTTAATTAAGTTCTCTCACTCATTTCTGATAAAATGAAATGCTCAATTTTTTCTTCATGGTACTTGATTGGCTCCTGACTCCTGAGAGATTTAACAGCTGGTTGAATTTTAAATATAATAAAATATTTCAAAAAGTCCGTCAAATAATTTGAACTCCAAAACTTAGTGCATGAGTTCTTTTTTCTCTTCTTTCTTTCTTGCATGATGCTTGATATTCAAATTTGCTATTTGTTGGTGACTTCCTGTGTAATTGTCAGTTGTGGTGCACATTAAAAGAATGCCATTTAGGATCTTGGTTGGTTGTTTCCTACTTTGCCTAATAACTACAACCCAAATATCATGATTGAGGGCATTTTTCTATCAGTAACAGTGCTTCAAATTTTTAAATGATCAAGGGCATTTTTCTATCAGTAACAGTGCTTCAAATTTTTAAATGATTGAGGGCATTAATGGGATAAAGTTACAAAACAGTTGCCCTTCTGCTAGTAATCAGTGGACCTGTTCACAGGCTGGGCTTTGCCTCTATATTAACAGAATATATTCAGGTCTGAGCCAGAGCCTGGCCTGGCCATTGGGCCTAGATCTTGAGCCCGAGCCCAGACCTTGTATTAAGTCTGAAGCCCAGGCCCAAGCCCAAAGCTTGACCAAGAAAATTGGGCAAGAAGTTTTTTTTTTTAATTTTTATTTATGACAAAACTAATTTATTTATATTAAATGGCCTCAAAACCGAAAAATACTGAAAGATCTCACTATGGCTTGAGAAAAGAGGAGGAAGAAAGGAAAAATGTATTATACAAAACATTATCATTGGGCTTGGGCTCAGTCTGGGCTTTTTTGAGAAAGCCTGAGCCCGGCCTGAAAAATGCTGGGCCTAGTGTTTTGGGCCTGAGCCCTAGCCTGTGGGCCTAAATTCTTGCCCAAGCTCGACTAAGAATGGGCCAGGCCAGGCTGGCCCATGAACAGGTCTAGTAATCAACAATTCTTTGAGTCTTGTCAGAGTTAGACCTGTCAATGATACCTGAAAATCTGTGGCCAATCCAACACCTGATCCAATTATCTTGGATTCAGATGATGTGTTTGTGTTCGGATTTGGATTTTGCAATCCACATACAATTAATAATCAGATCGGATTCAGATTTGACTCCATCTGACCCGATTAAAATCTGAATCCGATTATATTATAATCTTTTTTGATTTTAATATATAAATTTTATATTTATATTTAAAATTATACAAAATATGTTTTTATACATTATATTATATGTGAATATATATATATTTATATATAATAAATTCAGTATGTTATATTTACATTGATTTATTATATATATATATATAATAAATCAATGTAAATATAACATACCGAATTTATTTTATATATAATTGACAACTAATTTTTCATTTTTTTGTTTTTAGAAAAATTAAAGTGGAGTCGGATTAAATTCGATTCTGAGGTCTTCAAATCCAATCAGATTTGGATGCAAGTTTTCAATATTCGGATTTTGCTGAACCCTATGTGAATTCAATCCGTTTACAGCCTTAGTCAGAGTGTAGTTTTCCCCCCCTTTTTCAATTAGGTTGAGATTTAGAGTTCTTTTTTGATGTTTAATGTAGCTCGAAAGGAGTTTTTTTGGTTTGCTTTTTAGTTGTCTTGGCTTCTCTTTAAATAAATTAAGTATGCCCTCTCTGCATTTGGAGAGTAGTGACATACCGACAATTTGAGCAGTATTTTTTCTAATGTTTGGGTTGGCTGGGCGAGGGCTTATAGCAGTCAAACTGTTGGCCCATCAGCATGCTCAACACCAGGCCCATATAGGTAGCCCAATGATGGCTATAGTTTTCTCAAGTGTAAAGTCTCATTGTTAGCTTAGTGCACCTAGTAGCTTAAGTTTTTCTTGGTTACCTAGTCTATTGAAAAAAAAACTGTGTTGAAGGTTGATCATATGGATATAAGAAACCAGCTATTTTTATAACACTTATCCCTGATTTATCAAAAAAAAAAAACACTTATCCCTGTTAAAAACTTCAAAATACTCTAGTTCATGTTTAGTATTGATTAAATAATGTAATCATACTTCATACCAGAAGGTAACCTACCTTTTACAATGCAAGAGAATTTATTGTTTGGAAAAGCAAATTGTTGTATTGTATTGAACTGAACAATAGGATACACAAGTAAAGAATCTTTGTACACCAAGGACCTGTACAAATCAAGAAAAGAATAACCAATCAACCATTCTTCCTCTCGTGGAACAAGACCTAATGAAACAAAGTATCAATATAAACACCTGTTCTAGGGTATACCTCTGAAGCATAAGGGGCGTTTGAATCTGTTTGCAACCACATCACTAGAATTTTCTCTGCCCTCAAAAGTTCTTTACGTCCTTTTGAACCATATACACTGGAATTACTTTGCCCTTCTCACTAAGTCCAGCCAGCTCTAAGGCCTTGAAAGCTTGCAGGACTGATTCAGGGGAGCAACTTCTCCAGTTAAAAGCACCCCTCATCAGAGACCAGACGATCTCTCTAGTAAAACTGCATTGCATAAAGATATGCTTTCTAGTATTCCACAAAGGACACAATCAATGTTATCACGTACCATCTCTCTCCTTATCAATCTGTCCTTTGTAATTTAATGCTGCAATCCAACACAAAAAAGTTACATTTGATGGAGCATGTCTTTGCCATATTCTAGACTGAGGAAACCCATCAGATGACTGCTTGCACATTCTTAAAGAAGGATTTCACAGAAAAAGAGCCTGATTTCTCCCATGGCCAGATTCTTCTATCCTTCCATTAGTTTACTAAGAGTCTCCATAACACAAATAAACAACCAAGGACAGTGGGTCCCCCTGTCTCAAAACCCTAGAACTGGTGACCTTATGACGTGGTCTTCCATTAATGTTGACTGAAATGGTAGGCATCGAGAAACATACCTTTATTCAACCCTCTCCATTGAAAACTGAAATTCATCGTCTTTAATATGTAGTCCAAGAATTTCCAGTTGGCATGGTCACCAATTGTACAAGATACCAGTCCTCCCACCATCCAGTATTTTTCTCCCTTAAACAAAAAGCCCCTTTCTTCTCTTGGATTTACATATCAAATCTGCACATTCATGACCTGCAAGGAGATCCATTCATAAACTATGTACCCCCAAAGTATCCATTTTGCTGTAGGAGTTGGCTGTGATTTATCTCAGCATTTCTTAGCTGATCCCTTGTGTAAATCTAAAGGCAAACATTTGTGCCATTCCAAAAGCAAGAAATGCCACAAGACTTTTTTGCAAACCTCTGGAGCAAAATCCATGGTTTAAAAAGATGAACAGTTATTTAATTCGTTGAGACCCCCCTCCCCCCCCCCCACCCCCCCCACACACACACGTCTGTGAGTTTGTTGAGGTTTGAAACAGAATCGCATTTTTCTCTTCTTTTGCTTGTATATATTCTGATGGATAGTCAGAAAATTCATTAGAATTTTAAGATACAGTTGGTTGATGCAGCCGAAATAGATTAGCTGTCCACACCAGTGGATCTCTAGATGTGCACACTCAGATTTTATATCCTTGATTCTTGCAAAATGGGTGCAGCTGGTTCCATGGTATTGGTTTCCAGAGATTGTAGTTGGATCTGGCAATTTCTTGTTGTATAGTTGTATAGGTTTTGATTTCTTATCATGTATCATTCTTTTGCTAATAGGTCCAGCCAGTGCCAATTAGTCAGGTGATGTCTGAAGGTGCATACATCCTATTCTATTCAAGGTAATTATGAACCAACTTTTTCTACACAGTATTTTATTTAAATCATTCATCAGCTTTTCAATTGTTAAACCCTGTTCAGGTCTTGCCCACGACCTCCAAGAGCTTGTTCTGGGAAAGCTACCTCACTGCAATCTCCATCTTCTGCAAGGCATTGTACATCCAAAACTCAAAAATCATTAAGACCGGTGGAACCCAATTCCAGCTGCCATTCGTTTGCCTCAGAATTTCCATCAGGTCCCAGACCAGAAATTTGTATGGGTGCTTGCAACAGAAACTCCAACAGCACTCTAAGGAGTACAAACATGAATGTCTTGCCTGTGAGAGAAATCTATGCTGAGTCAACTAGCACAGAATTTTCAGATGCCACATCCAGTGATTGGTCCCATTTTACGAGCTCAGATGAATCATCATTTACTACTGAGAGTACGAGAGATTCATTCAGTACTGTGGACTATGCTGACTTCAATCTTGATTCCATTTCCTCCATATTCAATACCTTTTATCCATCGGATTACTCTTCTCACAACTCTATTTCCTCTAGAAGGTTCTCACATAGTAAGCCGCAGATACAATTCCATTCAGAAGACAAAGGTTTTGTTTTGGACTCGTCCATGTCAACCCATCCCCTTGACAGTGTACAGAATGGAAAGAATCCAAAACAGGTCAGCATTTTTTCGACCGAACCTTTTCCTTCTGTTGGCAACTGCGGTGTATTTGTAAAATATGGGACTAGTCCCAAAGATAGTTTTGCTCAAACATCTGGTCATTGTCAACACTAATTTTTATAATCTTGTAGTTATGGGAATTCCCATCTGATGAAATATATCACTTTTCCAGAGACTAACCATGCCTCACAAGTCTGATTTTATTTATTTGAATTAACCATCCTGTTAATGGGCCAAATGGTATTGTATTTCATTGAGAATGGGGGTCGAAGTCGGTCCCCCTTTTGAAGATTGAGTGTATTGTGTGATGTCATATTCTCTTCACTCCCTACCAAGAGTGATTTTTATGGCATGCATGTATAGAAATCCACTTGCAGAGCCAGAGATGCACTTACCAAAGGTTCAACCTCAGGGCCTGTTGGTTTGTTTCAGATATTTCTTCCATTATCCCTGACCAACTATTCGTTTTTATCATAATTGCTTGTTTTTTCCAGATATTTCTTTCATTGGCCCCGAATAACTATTCCATTTTATCATATTGCTTGATGCATTTATGATTTACTTAATTCTCTTCTTTTTAGTAGAGCATACTAGCCCCTAAGTTGGTTAGCTATTGTAAAACTGCATTTGATACTGTGCATAACTAATCTGAGAAAAGGTATTGCATGAGGTCCAACAGTCAATTACAGCTTAGTTTAAGCACAGTAAATTGAAGATCTAATTTACTCTTAGAAGGATCACCTTAATACATGAATAACAAAAGGCCAGTATACAATGGACCAATGCTGATTCCGGCTATCTGGGTATTGGGAGGGGTGGACTGGATATGGCTTCTGGTATTTCAAGTATGAAGTTCTCTTTTCTCATGCTTGTCGGCTCAAAATTTTACCATTGCACAAAACAATGGAAAAAAGTACTTAGTTTTTAAATACATGAAAGAAACCAGTAAATGGATTTCTCAATGACTTGAAACTCAAATATCCTTTCCCCCCTTGATAGCAGGAAATGCCTGAAATAAGTACAATTCTTTCCATGTAACATGTAGTTGGTTTTCATGGCTTACAGACGTGATGAACAATTAAATAGAGCATTATTGCAGTACTCTAGGACTGGGAATTAATTCATTAATTCCCTTCAGGATACAGAAACTAGGCGTGACCTCCAAATGGTGAAATGGGTAATTTACTAATTTTCCCCTCTAGTTGTGATCCTAGTAGCCCATTAGCCATTTGTTTCAATATTTGATTTTTCTGACAATATTGATGGCCTAAATTCTTCTAGCTTCTGCCTACCTGAAACCTTCAAGGTAAAATCCATTTCTTAGATATGTAAAGGCATTCAATTTATTCATGTAGGGGAGGTAGATACACAGCTAAGCAGGTTGGTTGAATTTTCGGTGTCTCGTTAGGATAGTTGATGCCCTTAACAAGAAAAAAGAGAGAATTCAAACAGGTATACTCATTGATTGGGATCACTTGACTGAATCCTTGTGTGCCAAGGTCTTCAAAGCTCAAGAAAACTCTCAACTGGTAATGGTTTGACGAACTGGGAAATTGACTGAAGGATGAGCAGATCAAGAAAATTTTGATTTGTTCACAAGTTCGGTAAAGATCGAGGAGAAGCTGAGAAGCGATGTCTTGAATCAACTTTTGAAAAAAATAAAAAGCGATCACATCACAGAAGAAAAATATTAGGATTGGAGACGAGTCGAAAAGGCTGTTCTTCTGTTGGTGATCGATACTGGGTCGCTGGGCTTATTCTGCTTCTGCAGAGATAGAGGGATGATGCATCCCTTCCAGACAGTATATCACCATGAGGCTTGGGATAAGTGATGCTCTACGTCTGCGTTGACCATGCGATCAATTCCCTTCACTATATAACAGAGGTTTTCTGATCTCTCTCTCTCTCTCTCTCTCTTTCTCTCTCTCAGATCTAAACTTTTTTGGTATTTTTAGAATTTTTAAATATAACAGTAAGCAAGACATTAGAACTCAATTTGCATTAGTTGAAATGCCTATTGATTCTCTCTTATTTAATTTAGTAGTAATTTAATGATTATTATAAATTTTATTTAATATAAGAAACTAAATACAAATCTTAATATAAGATTAGATGTTTAATATTATTAAAATTAATAAATCAATCAATTTGGTGGGCTCATTTCTAACCGAATAATTCTATATTTTTTATTAGTTTTCTCCAAATCAAAATTTAAATTAATCAAATTCTCCTATGGAAGGATTTGTGGATGTTTATAAAAGCTAAAAGTACTACCTATTGAGGTAGTACATACTTTTCAAATTCTTGGTTGTGTTCATGTGTGTTTAGTTTTCAAAACTGAAGCAAAAAATATGTTCTTAATTCTGGTTTCAAAAACATGTTTTCATCTGATTATTCAACATCATGTTCCATAAATCATTTAATTTTTATACTTTTTTTTTGTATTAAAGAACAAATATTTCGTTGGTTTAAAAAACATGCATTGTTTTTTGAAACAAAACCTACTTGTTTTTTCCTTTGGAAACAAAAACATAGTTCAAGAACATGTTTTTGTTTTTTGCTGATGTGGTGATTCCAAAAACAAACGAAAACAAAAACACTCGTTGTAAAATGACCCTTAAAATGAGAAATGTTCAGCGTAGCATTAATATATATTGCATATAAAAAGCATCTAAGTAATTCTGTGCAATCTGAGCAAATCTGAGCAAAACTATGCTGAATGAAAAACCTATTCTATGCAAGCAAAGGTGTCTGAGTAAAAACTGGGTAATCCGAGTAAAACTGTGCTAAATGAAAAACCTATGCTATGTGAGCAAAGGTGTCTGAGTAAAATATAGGTAATCTGAGAAAAACCATTTGAGTAAATTCTGTGCAATCTGAGCAAAATCTGTGTTGAGTGCAAACCTAGGTATTCTGAGTAAAAGCATCTGAGTAAATTCTGTGTAATCTGAGCAAAATATGGGCAATATGAGTAAAAGCGTATGAGTAATTCTATGCAATTTGAGCAAATTTGAGCAGAATCCAGGTTGAGTGCAAATCTGGGTATTCTAAGTAAAATCTGTGTTGAATGAGAATTTTGTGCTACTTAAGCAAAATATATATATATATTTTTTTTGATAGCTTAGTGTCTTGGGGGACTTTGGAAAACTTTTTCTTTGTGATTGGCACCTGAATCTTGGGTGACCGAAAACCCTAGTTTTTTGGTGACAATGATGAATGATTGGAATTTTCTTTTATCGCTTTTATGCTTAAGAACTATGTAATGCATGTCACAAAGGATTCTTGTCATTTTCCTCTTCTTTTCAAATTTTTTTACTTGATCTTCTTCTCTTTGCTTCATTCTTTATTTTCTCTTTTTTGCTTGATCTCAAGGTTGAACAAAGAAGTAGTAGGCAAAAGGGGTAACAAACAAGAGAAGTGGTGAAGATGTCACCAATACTAACTTGCAACAAAGCAGATAAGTCCTTAGGCATTATACTGAACCTAGATGCAGTAAGAATGACCAAGTTCTTTTTGGAAGGTGACAATCAATGCCTTAAGAGAATCAGGGGTAGGCCTTCAAAATGTTAAACTGTTAATCTGGAATTCATTTGTAACAAAGGGGGTTACCCCAGTTCTGATGGGTAGGTTGATGAGGTCGATGGGAATGATGCTTCAATGACCAGGGCGTACCTCAGTTTGGGTAAAGAGGTGGATAGGGTTGACAGGAATGGTTCTTTGATAAAGGGATATATCCTGACTTCCAATGGTGAGTGGATGAGGTTGACGGAAGTGATACTTTGGTGAAGGACTACCCCGGTTTGGGTTGGAGAGTTGGCATGGTTGATGGAGATGGTCGTGGATTGAACTCAAGCTGGAAATCAAAATTTCTAATACACTTTTCTAACTGGTTTGTTCGTCGCTAGCCGAAAAAGGTTTGTTTGATACCGAATGCTAATTTCATAAAGATCGAGGATGACTTATTTATTTGGGACGAAACGTGGCTTGGTACGAGGCTCAGAAATGAATGGTACATAGGCCCAAAAGTTGCTTAAGGACCCTTATGGGAAGATGCACCATCATTTCCTTTTTCTTTTTCTTTTTTTTTCTTCTCTCTCTCTCTCTCTCTTGTTATCTCCTTTTGTAGCCTCAACGATGGGACATGCTCTTCACATTTTCCATCAATATGTGCCACGCTCTCTTACCGATCGGGGAGGACTTTTGGTTAGGATGAAGTGTATATGGGGGCCAAGAAGTTCGAACCACTGAGCAAATGTCAATGATGAGGGTTGGTGAGACCATCAACTATACCCCAAACTTTTCTAACAACTTTTTTCTTTTAATTCCTCATAATTCTTTCATCCTTTTTCCAATGTCGTGAGCCACATTCAGGCTTCCTTGATTTAAACCCTTTCTTTTTAAATTGGTATCTTCTCAAACTTTTTTCATTCTTTACTTATTTTTCTTCAACTATATGGATACCCCCAGCTTTTGACACTCACCCACTCGAAGATGTTTAGTTAAGCACAAGTTGGTGTGGAAAGCTCAAAAAGGGAACTGGTGGAAATACTTTGCAACTTTATGAGGTTAAAGGTATTAGACAAGGCAAACAACCAATGATGGCCTCCCTTCATTTCATTATCGATTGAATGACACATATAAAGGGAATACATGTTGAGTTGTACATGTGTTCGTTTGATGATAGATTGGCTTTAGGAGACACTCTTCTTCTTCTCTTTCTTTTGAATTTTTGAATTATTTTCTTATCATTTGAGAAGTGCATTTCGAGGAATTCGGTTTGGCTTACAAAAGGAAAGGTCTGATTGATTGGACTAACGGGCTAACTAGCGATAATAGAGGTGGTGAGGTCAAGTGAGGAATTAAACAATTGATGATGGCCACCAGGTGATAGATCGACACTACTGCTTGGAGGGCGTGTAGGATAGGTCAACCCAAGATGGCATTATAAGGTGAGGGGGTTGCGACCACAAGGAAGTCGCGATCAAACTGAACCAAGTTGGGGGCTGAGCTTGCTACAACTGGTTCCCTCACCCGACCAAGGGGCCGAACTACTTCTCTGCTGAAGGCAACCAAGGGTACGCCGGCCAGTTGTAGATCCTTTTTTCTGAGCTCCACCCGCTCGAACGCTTCCTGGAAGATGATGTCGGCCGAGCTCCCTAAGTTGACCAAAATTCTTTTTACTTCAAAGTCATGTATTGTTAACTTCACTACCAGAGCGTCATCACGCGGGTACTATATACTGCGGGTATCATCTTTAGTGAAGTAGATTATTTCTTCTCTGTGAGGGTGCTTTGGCGGGTTACCAATGTCATGTTCGAGGTCTCAAACTGAGCTTCTTCCTGTTGAAGTTGTACACCCTGCTATAGTCGACCCTCCTGTGATCATGTTAATGACCCCACGGACAGGCCGCTCTAGTGGCTGTTGGTATCGGGTGCTTGGTCTCTTTGTTGCTCCCTACTGGTCTAAGGTGCCTCCCTACGCTGCTCTGCAGGTTGGCCTATTTCTTATATTTTTATGAATTGTCTTAGATACTTGTGGCGGATCAACTCTTTGATCTCATCCTTCAGGTTTTGCAGTTCTCTGTGTCGTGACCATTGTCATGGTGGAAATGACAATATTTGTTTAGGTTCCTATTTGCTAGGTCGCCCTTTATCCTGGACGGCCACTTTACATATTCAACTATTTTAATGTGCATTAAAATTTCGCTCCTTTTTGCATTGAGGGTGGTATAGTTTCTATTTTGTACAAGTGGGGTTCTAGATCATCGGCTTGATCCTAAACTCCGATGAGGAGACTTGCTCTTTCTTCTCGGCGACTTGCTTCGCCTGTTGTGGAGTGACCGACTTCTCTGGCGACTTACTCCTTTGCCGTTGCTTGTTGCTTCATGCTTCTCTTTTGCTCACTTCCTTTTTCCCAGACAACTCTAACCGGGATCCTAGTGCTTCTTCCGCCTTGGTGAACTTATCTACTTTGGTGAGGAACTCCTCCATAGAGGTCAGAGGGTTCAGCTCAATCTCCTAGCACAAGTCAGGGTGATGAACACCGTTTATTGCTGTAGTGAGATGTATCGCCGGGTCAAGGTTAGGAATTTGGAGATGTTCCAGGTTGAACCTTTTGAAATATTCGTGGAGCGTCTCGTTTGGTCGTTGCACAACACTCAGTAGGCAGGTTGCAGATTTAGGACACCTTTTGCTGGTGGCAAAGTGAGTAATGAATAGATTGGCGAACTAATTCTAGCTTTTTATGGAGCCGAGGGCTAATCCTGAGTACATAGCCGAGCTGTGTCCTGGAGGGTTGTTGGAAAATCCTTGCATAAACTTGCATCATTGGCCCCGTGGAGTTGCATTAAGGCGTGGAAGCTGTCAACATGGTCCATAGGGTTTGTTGTTCTGTTGTAGGACTCGAGGCTAGGGGCCCTGAAATCTTTGGGCCGTAGGGTTGTGAGTATCTCAAGGGCTAGTGGCGAGGTGCGAGATATTGGCCGCCCAGATGAGGTGCCTGCTTGGCTGGTTTCCTTGCTCTTGCTCTCATTCTTCTTGTCCATCTTGCTTACATACAGAGCGGGTTGGCTTTTCTTCAAGGCACGGTGAGTACGTTTGTAGCGCCTCCTTTTGGATCCTTCGGATGAACTGGCGGCTTCAATCCCGATGGGCGTGGTAGCTCGGCTTTCCATTGAGGGCTGGTTTAGGTTTTGATCAGATACTTGGTTAGGAACCTGACTAGGAACCCGAATAGGAGTCGAGTTAGGGTTCAACCTGGCATTATGTCGTTGTTGTGTTCATTGTTGTTGTGTTCGCTGGTTCTGTTGTTGATTCTGTTGCTATTGTTGCCCCCTATTAGGGTGGCGAACTTATCTTCCCAGGCCCTCATTTGGGAACTCATCCCTAGGCGGATTGCACCAAGTCATAGAACTGACGCGCATCGACCCTAGCAGGAGCCGAGGAGGGCTCGATCGTATGAGGAGGCGCGTTCACCTGAGATGGTGGAAAGGCTGGGTTCAGGACTAGAGAGACACCTGGTGGAGTCAAAGGTGCGTTGACTTGTCCTATTGTCATTGAAGGAACTTCTGGGATTAGTCCGAGTTGCTCATGTCCTCCAGTGACCTAGTTATTGTTATTGTTGTTGGTTGGTTGCTTGCTTGAAGAAGCCATGGATACTATTATGAAAATGCTTAGAGGTGAGAACTTAGCCTTTTATAGCGTTTCCCATAGACCACGCCAATTGATGGTGTGTGATCTGACAACTCTCATGTGGCGGGTGACTCGGACGCCGAATTGGAAGTTTCCTCTGTCAGTGGCCGAGTTGAGTTTGGTCGAGCTAAGTCTGGCTGAGCTATGCGATTCTGCAAGAGAGAGAATTAGAGTGTCTGTGTTGCTTTTACCTGGGGTGGGCACTCCAATGCTTAAGTCAATGAAGAGTTCTTTGAGATTCTTAGGAGATTAGAGAGTGCGAGAGCTTAGTCGCACATTACCTCTTGAAATGGGAATGAGACCTTTATATAGGTGTGAGCGGTCTGAGACCTCTTGTAACGGGTCCCTGACTCTCGTAGAGCTGTTTTCGTTAAGTCGAGGAGAGTAATTATGTCGGTTATGTAATCTGTGCAATGGACTAAGGTCTGCCCGATTGACTCTAATGTGCGTGATGCGGGTAGGTCGGCCTAACGGTCGACTCATTAATGATCTGGAGAACTCGGTCTGGCAACGGGTCTATGTGACAAGTCAACGAGCATGCCTTGTAGGTCGCCGATAGTACCTTTCTTAGCTTGGCCAGTCCTTGAGGTAGGTTGCTCCTTGCCCGGAGGTCCTTCAGGTCGGCTAGGCTAAGGTACCTTTGGCCCTGGCGAGGAGCTACTAGTTGACCTGCCGAGGTGATCTGCTTACTCAGCGTCAAGGTGTCACTTGGAAGCCACGTGTCATGATGCAATTTGGAGGACCAAATTACCCTTCATCAAGTTATTTAGACCCGATTAATATCCAATATGAGGGTTAACCCTAGCCCCACTAACAACTAGTATGACTTTGACACACTTGACTCATGATCTCCTGCCCATCAAAACTCTGCCCACGTGCATTGGGAACATCTACCCACAACACATTACCCCCGTGCATTGGGAACATTTACCCATGCATATTATGTAGGAGGATGAAATGTTCTCCATATGTGACTGCGATATTATGTGGGTAGACATGGGCACAGTTCTTGTGGACAAGAGATCCGGACTCGATTTATTACTATAATTAACATAATATTAAATACCTTAACTTTCTACTAAATAGAGGACAACAAAGCATAGTAGGACTGGATTTCTTGACTTTCTTGGTCCTGGAGAGAAAAAGAGACTGCCAAACAAAAGAAAAAACTAAGTAATTTTAGATTGATTTATTAATTAATAAATGTTAATTAATATTATTTATCATTAACATTAAAATTAATAAATGTTAATGATAAATAACATTTCATAAAATATTTATCATTAATAGGGCAAATTTTTTAAACTACTGTTTTAGTAACAAGAGTACAAGACACACGATAAGTCATTTTTGCCCTTATGTTAAAAGAGAGGATCGCAACTCAATGGATTTACTTTGGAAATCAATTGGAGTACGTTGACCCCGACCTTGCTCACTCGTTTCAGGCAGTTTACGAGAAGGTTTTTGTTGTTCCAACTTCCATGGGGACAGTCATCATCGGTTAATAAAGGCGGTGTTGGGACGACGATGAACGGATTTGCGCAGCAGGCAGAGAGTGCGGTGTTGACCCGGCTAGAGGATCGAAGGACGCCCTTTTCGTCGCGGACCCGGGCGTTCCATGGACCATGGCTGCTCTCCGCCCTTTCTTGCAATAAACGGAAAACCCAATCTCTCAGCCTCAATTTGGTTTCGCTCATCCACGGCCGCATCCGACATTTTCATTGTCACAGAGATACTCAACGAAGAAAATCGAGCTTGGCCGGTCTCTTCCATTTCAAAACAGGAGCAGAAGAAGAGGGAATTGCTGCTCAAGCTGCCGAGCAGGCCAAGCAGGAGGCTTTAAAGGACGACCATGACGCTTTCACTGTCGTCATCGCCGTCCAAGCAGGGGAGCTGAGTTGTATGAGAGGGAATTCACTGTTGTCATCGGCGCTTCTTCCCGAAGCGGTGAGTTCAGCGGCGGCGAGAAGGTGAATTCGGTCTCCTCCTCTCTTTCCCCTGCCTCCAACCTCTCTCTCGCCTTCTTCTTCTCTTATTCTTCTAGGCAGAGAGTGTAGAGAAGGGGTTGTCAGCGTAGATGTTTGTAAGCAGAGTAGAAGCAGCGACGGCAGTAGGAGAGACGCGCATCTTCCCACTACAGAACTTGAGGAGATTGGCGACGATTTTTCCGAGTTCCTCGCTGACGACATCTGCCAGTCCACTCTCGCCAAGCAATCCCCGAGCAACTCCATCACCGTCTCCTCAATTTTGCTGCCGAAGACGACCAATGGCGTCACACTACCGATGAGGCTCTGCAGAAAGGCAAGGAGAGACTCCACCAGTCCCAGACACGGAGAAGTGTTTGCTTGCATACATCCGTGATCTCGATGACGAAGCTCGCCATTACCACCGTCATTTTTTCCACTTCCGGCTGCAAGGAACTTTGGGTTTTTAATCGAATATCAACGTGGAAGGAATATTAGCTCGGTTTGCCACTGGTGAGCTAGCTCGGTTTGCCTCTTGCCGAAAGGAAGAAGACAATGAATGAAGAAGGAGAAGAAGAAGTAATTTTTGAGGAGAGAGTGTGTGAGAAGGAAAGAAAGATTTTAAAGGGTATTTTTGGAATTTCTGAAAAATTGTATGTGATCGAGTGTGACAAAAAGTTAACCGTAGGAGAGGTTTTAGACAATTATAAGAAATAATAGGGGTAGTTTAAGATAATATTGAAATAGTAGGGGTAGAGTTAGTCAATTTCCTAAGTTTTACGGGTAGTTTAAGAAATTTGCCTTAATGAATATTATTGATAAATACCAATTCTAATGGATTTAAAAATTAATTACAAAATTTATAAAATGCTTAAACAATTGGTAAAATACTAAATAATATTTTATTGTGAATTATTAATCGTATGCAAGGTGTTAAGGCCAGGGAGGTTGGTCAGTCTCCGAAAGTCCCAGGGGGATGGCCGTGGGGAGAGAGGAAGGGAGAGGATGATGGCTACTGAGGATAGTGGGAGAAGAAAGGAGAGAAGGGAGAGTCTCCCTTGTGAGAAACCCTAGGTCAGAGTTATGATTGTGTTGTCTATGGGGAAGAATTGCTCTCTCCCTTTTATAGAGGGAAAATTAAGGTTATCTAAGAAGAAATTCTTTCCTGTTAGGAAAGAAGATATTTTCTGTTAGGAAATGAGATCTTTCCTTTTGTTTGACTATTAGGGGATCATTAGAGAATCCTATCTCTTTTGGATTCTCTCCGTGTGTGACCTTATTGTGCTGATGTGGTGTGAGTGACGTCATTGTTTCGCGTACGTACTCGCATGCGTAATTAAAAGACGCATGTGTATCCAGTATTTATTCCCAGTTTACCGTGATTCTATAGTCCTCGTAATGATGTTGGGTTCATCGCAACTTCGCGTGTGTTTGAGGTTCATCGCAAATTCGCGTGTGTCCGGGGTTCATTGCAACCCGCACGTGTTTTAGCTTTATCGCAAATTCGTGGTAGCCGAAGTTCATCATGACCTGTCCCGGGTATGAGTTCATCGCAATCGCAGATCTGCGATGAGCTTATCTCAGGCGTGCGATGGGTTACAGATTCATCGCAGACATCCACGTAGCGTTGGTTCGACACCCTCTGTACTCTAATGGTCTTAGTGACCACCATGTACCTACATTAATAATATATAAATGATAAAGAATTACTCATTTATTAATAATTTATATTAATAACTAGCAATTGATATTCATACAAATTTGTAAAATTTCATAGGCATGTGTCTATCCACTCAAAAAAAAAAAAAAAGAACTTCAAATGGTAGTTGCCTTCATTCTCAAAAAGGTTAATGGTAGTTACCTCCACTAAAAAAGCAAAACCTCGTTTCAAATAATGTAGTATCCCTAAAGTGGGTTATTATCTAGAAATAAAACTTTATTTAATCTCTTAAATTAACTACCAAATTTGTATATCAAAAAGTATCAAATAAAATAATAACATAAAGTTACAACATAAAAAATAGGTTTCCTAGTATTTTATGAAACCGACCAACCCGATCAACTCAACCCGAGTTGGTCTGTTTTCTAATATTTTATGTCAGCTTTGGTTCAAAAAATTCCCAATTCGACCAAGTTGAATCAATTTCACTTTGGCCATTTGTAAACCAACCAAAATTGAACGACCTAACCATGGATATATATATATATATCTTATATTTTAAATATAAATTTTAATATGAAAAAGTGAAAAATTTCCCATATTTCTTAGTCTAAAATGTTTTATTTCATAAATCTAATTTTTAAATTTATTTTTTAATAATTGCATTATAATTTTTAAAATTAAATTAAAATTTTAAGTTGACATCTTTTGAATTGACTGACCTTTTGTGAAAATCGATACAACTTGAGTGGGTCGGTTTTCACAAAAGGTCAGTCGGTTTCAGTTGACCAACTCCCTAACCTGAATAGGTCAATTTGGTTGGCCAAATAGCCTATGGCCGGACCGAACCAACTCATGAACACTCATAAATTTAGATAAATTAATAGTCTTATCTCCAATAAATAACAATAGTTTAATATCCAGTAATTATTGAAAATTTATAGCGAAAATAAACAATTATTGAAAATATATTGATAATGAAAAAAATACAATAATTACAATAATTAAAAAAATACAATAAGTACTAAAAATATATTAACCTAGCAAATAAATAGTATAATCTCAAATGATAATTTAATCTCTAATAAATATTAATTAATCAATAAGTTATAACAAAAATACAATAAATACATTAAGTACAATAAATTAAATTAAAAAAATCAATAATAGTAGTTTAATCTCCCATAATTATTGAAAGTTTTCTGTTAAATAACAAAACAAAATAAACTTATACATAATCATTGAAAATACATTTATCACAAAAAACAATAAATAATTACTGAAATACAATAAATATTAATTTTAGTATATATAATTATATAATAAATACAAATTAAGAGTTCAAAATTATTATTAATAAATATTAATTTTTTTGGAAGTTATTTTCTCAAATTATTACTTGATATAAGTGAAATTATTTATTTACAATATTATGTAAAAATATTGAATTATTATTAATTTCAATTAGACCTGTTCATGGGCCGGCCCGGTCCCCGGACGGGCTTGAACAAGCTTTTTGGCCCGCGGGCATAACCTCGGGCCAAAAAGCCCGGCCCGCATAAAATTCGAGCCGGGCTCGGGCTTTGCCAAAATAGCCCGGCCCGAACTCGACCCGGCCTGACCTATAGTTAAATCTAAGTAAAAATCCTATGTGATGTCAATTTGAATAAATTTTTTGATTTAAGAAGGTTGTTGATTCACTTGTAGGCCCATTGTTCATTTAAATAGGGGAAAAAACATCTGAATTAAAATAGACAATGTTCCTTTGAATAGGGAATAATTCGAATTTCTTTTATTAGGTCGGGCTTCGGGCTCGGGCTCGGGCCTAACATTTTTCTGTCAGTAAAGAGTAAAAGCCCGGCCCGGCCCATGAACATGTCTAATTTCAATATTATGTTATAATTATTTTTATACTTTTCAGATTTTTTAAAATTTATTACATAATTTCTTTATTTTAACTATTTAAAATCTAGTTATGTTAAATATTTTTTTATTAAAATATTTAGTTATTTAGATGCTTAAATAATATGTAAAATATTTACTTTTTAAAATATTAATTATTTATTGAATTTAATTATCCATAAAATCATATTTTATACTATTATTACATAATTTCATTATTAATTTTGTAATATATTAAATTATTATTAATTTCTATATTATGTTATAATTAGTTTTTCTACTTTGAAGAAATTTTTTAAATTTATTACATAATTCAGTTATTTTAACTATTTAAAATCTAGTTATGATAAACATTTAAATAATCTATAAAATATTTAAAATTTTTTGTGATTTGAATTTTATTTATTTAAAGTTGTTGCATATTATTAAATATTTGAAAAACATTTAAATTTATAATCTGGAAAAATATAATTTAAATTTTTGGTACATAATTTCGTGATATATTTTGTAAAAATATAAAATTATTTTGTGTTTTTAATAAATATTTTAAAGCTATTATATAATTTTGCTAGAATATTTAATAATTCTTAAATTTTTTAATCCATACTTTCTTTTGATAGATATAGATAAAAAGTAGGGGAGAGGATAAATAGGAATTAGAGATAATTTAGAAGATAAATAGGAATTAGAGATAATTTTGGAGAAAGTGGGGATAGTGGGGGAGGTAGTTTAGGAGAAGAGATTATTTTGGTTCTAGGAAAGTGCATATCATTGGTTGTTTCAAAAATGACATGGAATAAAAAAAGGAGAAAATTTCTTATCTAGGGATGGACATGAATTGATCTTTTCATGAGCTATTTGAGGTTGTCTCGCGAAGAGCTCAATTTGGCTCAGTCTAAACCAAGTTTTGAGTCGAGCTTGAGCCTATTATATAGGTTCGTTTGATAATCGAGTCTGATAAAGCTTGGCTTGTGAGACTCACGAGCCTAATTGAGCTTATATATATAATAAAAACATTATATGTATAAAAATAATATATATAAAATATTTTTTTATATGTATAATAACAACTAATTTTTATAATCCTTCGAGGTTGGTTCATGAAGAGCTCAATTTGGTTCAGTCTAAACCAAGCTTTGAGTTGAGCTCGAGCCTAATATATAGGCTCATTTGATAATCGAGTCCAATAAAGTTTGGCTCG